>NC_138375.1:85626021-85759740 GCF_054177405.1 Leptonychotes weddellii | reverse complement strand
GGTTGCTGTCCTCTTGTTTTCCCAGCCTGTCTTCTGCGGGAGGGGCCTGCCGCGCTGTTACTCAGGCAACCCTGTTTGGGCGGAGTTGCCCTGCGGGGGATGGGCTCAGTGGGAATCAGTTTTTGGGGCTTTTGTTCTCTGGCGCCTTTCCCTGGTGGCTTTCCTCATCTATTCCACGAGTCAGAGCAGAAGAGACCGTTTCCAACCCTCTGCCTCAGAGCAGAGAGATCGCAGTCCGTTCTTCAGTGAGCTCTCCAGGCCACACTGTCTCCATTTCTGTCCGTGCTGCTATAAACTGCAGCAGCCTGTGTTGTGCGCCCCTCTGCAGCGCTCCCAGTCCTGCCTCCAGGTCAGGGCACGTCTCTGCCCTTTGTGCTTCTAAAACCGCCAGCCGCCCCCAGTTCGCACGCATGACCCCGCCGCTCTGGGTTTCCGTCCCGGGGACTGCAGTTCGCAGGCATGACCCCGCAGCTCCGGGTTTCTGTCCCGGGGGCTGCCCTAGAGTCCTTTCCCCGCCGCTACTGGTCTGCGAGTCTGTGCCCCGTCCCCAGCCCGCGAGGCTGTCGCTCACCGGAGGTGTAGGATCCCCACGGCCAGGCACCCTCCCACTGCCGTTTATCCTCCGATATCTGCCCGCGGAGTCATGTCTCCCCGCTTTGTACCTCAAAACCAACTGCCTGCGATATTCTGTTTGTAGATATCCAGCTCAATTCCAGGGACCAGCTGAAATAGGGTCCCCTACTCCTCCGTCATCTTCCCCCCCGACTCTGGTATTAACTCTTTAAATGTCTGGTAGAATTCCCCCGGGAAGCCATCTGGCCCTGGACTCTTGTTTGTTAGGAGATTTTTGATTACTGATTCAATTTCTTTGCTGGTTATGGGTCTGTTCAGGTTTTCTGTTTCTTCCTATTTCAGCTTTGGTAGTTTGTATGTCTCTAGGAATTTGTCCATTTCTTTCAGATTGCCCAGTTTGCTGGCATATAATTTTTCATAATATTCTCTTATAATTGTTTGTATTTCTGTGGTATTAGTGTGATCTCTTCTCTTTCATTCCTGATTTTATTTATTTGGGTCCTTTCTCTTTTCTTTTTGATAAGTCTGGCTAGGGGTTTATCAATTTTATTAATTCTCTCAAAGAACCAGCTCTCAGTTTTGTTAATCTGTTCTACTGTTTTGTTTTTTTTTTCCTTTGGTTCTATATCATTTATTTCTGCTCTAATCTTTATTATTTCCCTTCTGCTGGCTTTAGGTTTTTTTTGCTGTTCTTTTTTCTAGCTCCTTCAGGGAGTGTATTTGAGACTTTCTTGCTTCTTGAGGTCGGCCTGTATTGCATTACAATTCCTTCTTAGGACTGCCTTTGCTGTATCTCAAAGGTTTGGGACTGTTGTGTTTTCATTTTCATTTGCTTCCATGTACTTTTTTATTTCTTCCTTAATTTCCTAATTACCCCATTCATTCTTTACTAGGATGTTCTTTAACCTCCATGTATTTGTGGTCTTTCCAAATTTTACTTGTGGTTGACTTCAAGTTTCAGTGTTGTGGTCTGATAATATGCATGCTATGATCTCAGTCTTTTTGTACATGTTGAGGGCTGATTTGTGACCCAGTGTGTAATCTATTTTGGAGAATGTTCCGTGTGCACTCAAAAAGAATGTCTATTCTGCTGCTTTAGGATGAAATGCTCTGAATATATCTGTTAAGTACATCTGGTCCAGTGTGTTGTTCAAAACCATTGTTACCTTGTTGATCTCCTGCTTAAATGATCTGTCCATTGCTATAAGTAGGGTGTTAAAGTCCCCTACTATTATTGTATTATTATCAATGAGTTTCTTTATATTTGTTATTAATTGATTCATATACTTAGATGCTCCCAAGTTGGGGGCATAAATATTTAGGTCTTCTTGATGGACAGACCCCTCAATTATGATATAATGCCCTTCTTCATCTCTTGTTACAGTCTTTGGTTTAAAATCGAGTTTGTCTGATATAAATATGGCTGCTCTGATTTTCTTTCAATGTCCATTAGCATGATCGATGGTTCTCCATCCCCTTTACATCTTTATTTCTTTTCCCTTTCTGTAGCTGTATTCTGATTACTTTTAATGTATTTACTTCCCATCTTGTTCCTACCTGTTCCTAACAAGTAGTTAAAGTGGTAGTTCAAACAGGAACATGGTACAGCTGGATTAAAAATAAAATGAATAAGGAAATCAGGCAATGAAGAAAAACTGTATGAGGCCAAGGTATGGTTAGTGAACAGAGAACACAACACTGTATGGTCTTCTGCAGTTCCTAGAGTCGCCCTCGTTTGGGTTCTGAAAATGATCAATTATGTGATTCATACTGAAACCTAAGAATAGACTGGTGTACAGGGACATCTTTTCTTCCTACTGGAACTTGAGAACAATTGATCCTGTGGATTCCCATAAAGGAAATGCTGTGAGTAGAAAGCTTAGAATTAACACTGGAGATCAGGGAGCTCTGTGGCATTTTTCTGAAGAGGTGTAACAAAGGAATCATAGATTTTTCTTTTATTTTGCATTGGTAAATGAGCAATATTAGTCAGTCATAAACAGGCCTAAGAAAGTCATGGATAAAACACTTTAGTGTCAGTCTGACAGGTTCAGCGTGGTGTGTGTGTGTGTGTGTGTGTGTGTGTGTGTACAGGATGTCTGTAGGAGCCAAGAGTGCTGCTGTGTCTAGTCTTGAAAATTCTAATCGGCAAGGAAAAGGGAGACACTGATCTGTCTTTAATTTGAAAGATGTTTGCATGTGTTTTGCATAATGTTAACACTTAAAACAGTTGGCAAACTTGAATAAGAATTCTGTGCCAATAGTTTATACATTTTTGGCTTTTCACTTCAGGATACAACTTTGTACAACCTCATTGCGTAATACCAGCTTCATCCATTAGGTCCCTACTGAGGCCATAGGTCTCTCTCACTGCTGATCAGCTAGACATTTCAGGGCACACCGTGTGGAAAATGCTAGTGACCTTTGTCCAGTTTTATTGTCATTGCAGTGCTAATGCTAGCCTTGCAATATTTCCTGGCAAGAAAACTTCAAATGATATAAAGGGGAAGAAGAGAAATAGGAACTATGCCTCAAAGTGAGCAAAATGATGAACCTCGAAGGGAAACGAATGCACTTTATTCCCCCACCCTACCCCTCCACCTCGATCTGCCCCAGGCTCACCTATTATTCATTAGTGCCCTCCTTTCTTCCTTCTTCCACCTTGAATCTTCTTTAGAAGTGCATATCTCAGCCCAACTTACATCTGTATTCCACCCGAAGGTGGGATCTCCACAAAAATCCAGCCAGTGGCGGGCAAGGAAGGGAAGGCACAGGACCGCCCCCTGTGTTGGGGCCTCTCACCCGCCAGTGTGCACTCGGGTCACGGCTGTGCAACCCAGCCGAAATGTTGCTGCACGGCCCACATCACTGGTGTCTGTTTCTGTGTGCTTAGCTTGAAAATTGCCTGCCGTGGGCTGAAAGTGCTCCCAATTTTAGCATTTGTTGTGAGCCCACATCTGCCTACTCGTCCTGAAAGCAAAGCTGTTTGCATGGAACTTGATTGAAAGTGAACATGCCAGAAGGAAATGCTGCTTTTCTCCCATCCTGCTGGCATGGTTTCTTCTCTCTGTAGCTGCCTGTTTGCTTACAGTGTTATTCTTTGCTTTCCTGTTCTTTCGGTTGATATTCAGGGCCTGACCATCTCTCTCACTGGGAAGTTTTTCGGGTTCAGTATAATTGCTGACGAAATGATTTTTTCATTTGCCTCAGAGGACTGAATGGTTGAATCAGCCCAAGGACATGTATTTGGTATTCTGCTTGCTCTTGCAGAGCAGATGCCTTCCATTACAGAATTTTGAGGGAGTTATTTAGAAAATAATAAAACTAACAGCTAAGCATGGACTTTTTTGTCTGTATCCTGCATCGTTGCCAACTTTACTGTAATTATGTCATTCGGGGAAAGCGCCTAACCATTTCCCTTCCCTGGCCCCTTTGTATTGCAAAAGAGCCGAATTGTGGCCTTACTTCCAAGGAAGTAAATCAATTGTGGCCATATTTCCAAGGAAGTAAATCACATGCAAGAAGTCATCAGGGATTTTAGAAGGGTTTGTTGAGTAAAATCTTGAATGGAATGGCAAAGGGAGCCACGCTGAGAACAATCCTGCCGATAGGGGTCATGGAAAGTTAGTGGAGGTGACAGCGCTGTTATGGGTTAATGAAAAGCCCTAGGAAAAAGAAGTACAAGAGTCGCTGGAAATTTATGACTTTTTGGTTGTGCTTTTCCGTGAAAGAACGTATGCGTAGTTGTAGTTTTACCTGGTTAATAAGCCAGGGCGAGTGGTACAGAAACATCATCAGTAATAGCCTAATGGAACCCTAGAATGATGTGTCTTTTATTCATGGGAACTTAGCTACAGTGGAAAGGCTCAAATGACCTTGAACTTTCCCCATAGTTCGTTCTAAAAATTTCCACTTGCCTCCTGCTGATCTGTAGCTTTAGATCAGGGCTATCCAATAGAACTTTCTGGGCGGATGGAAATGCTCTATATCTCCGCCATCCTGTACCGTAGCCACCAGCCACATTCGGTACTGAGCACTTGAAATATGGCTAGTGCAAGTAAGGAACTGAACTAGTAATTTGACTTTAGTTAATTTTAATTTAAATTTACCTAGTCACATTTGGCTAATGATACCATTTTGGATAGGGCAGCTGTAGATCCTTAGGAGTCCCCAGAGCTTCTGGGGGGCAGGGGTGGACACTGGTAGAGATTCAAACTTCAGTTGGTGTAAGGGGGTAACCCAAGCAAAGAATTAGTCAAGTCCCAATTTTGATCCCAGTCTGATTTACAATCTGGAAATGTCCCTCTTTCCCACAGCACATACCCTGTTCTTTTGAACATCTGCTGTTGTATTGGGCAGAAAAGGACTGGGTATGGTTAGCCAGGCTCAGTAGGGTCAGCGAGACAAGGATAAAGAAGACACTGCATTGAGATTTAGCAACATTAGCACTCTGCTAGGAGGCATCACTTGATTTCATATTAAAGCCCTTTAAAAATGTAGACTAATCTGGAAGTCTGTTATCCATAATAAACCTCTGTGTTTCTGTGCATACTACTGATAAGAAGGTCTTGAATTCATGGCTGGGTTGTTAAAATTCCCGATGTTTCCCAGCAGCTGTCCTAGAGTCTGCACCCGTGGACCGAGCAGGAGTGGAAAGCTCCCCGGTGGCGGACACCACGGACCTTTCACCTTGCCGGTCACCCTCCACTCCTCAGCACCTCCGTTATCGTCAGCCTGTAGGTAAGCTCAGAAGGAGCCGTGGAAATATAAACGCAAAAGGTAGTTCCTAGCTTTGGAATCTTTCTTTTGCCTGTTGTACTCCCAAAATATTTTTTGGTCTCAGTTGCTAAAATTGTTGGAAGGAAACAATGTTACTCTCAAGTAGTGGAGAAATGAATGATTAGAGAATATGTCATTAGTGTAACTAATGCTGATTTGCCCCATCATTGCAATGCGCTCTGTGGAGTAACATGAATCAAGAGGCTTGTCCTCAGAGGATGGCTGGTTGAAGAATCTCAGTGCTGCCTTTACCAAAATGTTCCCGGGCTCTGATAACCTTGTCGTGAATCCCAATGCAGTCTGTATTAAATAGGCTCATCTGGGACACCACAATTTTGGGGGGACCTTATTAAGAAGAACACTATTTTACCTAAAATAAGGTCCAGTTGGATTAATAGCCATTAGTGCAATTGCTGGGTCGTAGGGTAGTTCTATTTCTAACTTTTTGAGGAAACTCCATACTGTTTTCCACAGTGGCTACACCGGTTTGCATCCCCATCAACAGTGTAAGAGGGATCCCATTTCTCCGCATCCTCGCCACCATGTGATTTCACTCATATGTGGAATCTAAGAAACAAAACATGAACATAGGGGAAGGGAAGGAAAAATAAAATAAGCTGAAAACAGAGAGGGAGACTCTTAATTTTAGGAAACAAACTGAGGGTTGCTGGAGGGGAGGTGGGGGGTTGGGGTAATTGGATGATGGGGATTGAGGAGGACACTTGATGTAATGAGCACTGGGTGTTATATGAAACTGATGAATCACTAAATTCTACCCCTGAAACTAACACATTATATGTTAACTAAATTGAATTTAAATAAGGAATTTAAAATAAAATAAGGTCTAGTTGCATGGGACCCCAATTATCATTATTGTTCATGTGGCAGAAACTGGTGTATTTTCTATAGTTATGAAAATTATAAAGCATTACCCATAATTTGTTTTAGAACATACCAAATATCCTCTAATTGGAGGAAAAACCATCAGACCAAAAGGTAGAAATCTTTTATCTCCCCACTGTTCAAATAAAAAAATTCAAATAACAGTTGTTTTTTGAAACATTTTTACAGTGGTTTGCCATTAGGGTCTGCATTCAGATAACGTTTTCCTACTAGGAATTACAGACTTTAAACACTTTTTAAACCTTAGAAATATTTAAAAACAAATTAAACGGATGTGTTGTTAATCCTTACATTTTTCTTTACTAATCAAAAACAAAAAAACACAGCAGTTGTTTTTGAAATGTTTCCTTTTTTCTCCTCAAGCTAGAAAACTATTCAGATGTGAAACCAGATTCACCCCAGGTAATCCAAGTAAAATGTAAACATTTTTTGACTTTCATACTCCTGCTTTAAGTAGAACAGTTTAGCAAAAGGCTCCAAATGGCCATTTCATTTGTAGCCTTGGTCATGTGGTAGAAGTTGTTGTCATTGGGATCAACTCCAAGAGAAGCTAACCTGGGTCAGGCTGTTGTTAGAAAACTCACCCAGATGGATATCAGCCCTTGGGGAGTGGACCAATTTCTGGCTCCTGATCAATCACAGATCTCCCTGACGTTTGGGTGGTTCTGGTAAATGAAAGTGGCAAGCAGGACTCCCCTGGCTTGTTACAGGGTCTGCTTTGGGGTTAGCCAGATCTCTCTACTACTCTTAGAGCTTTGGTCAGTCCAGGCCTTGGTAACTTCCTTGACCATTGCCACATGGGACAGACCCCCTCTTGAGTTCATGGTAACCTGGAAGAGTTTGGGGCCAAAGCCTATGGAAGCAAAGCTCAACCAAGGTGAGAAATAAATACTATTCACTTGATCACTATTATCAGGGCTCTGCTTTATAGTCTTTTTTCATATATTTATATTCATATATAAAATTTTTAAATTTATATAAGCATTATTTGGAAATCCTCATCCTGTTTGTGAATTAAGTCCTTTGTTTCTTCTCTGATGTGACTACATCCCAGAGACATAGGAGCATGGGAAGGAAGCTGAAATCTGTGACAAAATGGAGGATCCAAATGGGGACAGTGTCACACATTTTCTTGCCATTTAGCTGAAATTTTGCCTGTTCATCTGTCTACTCGCCACCTCGTTCCACAAATATTTAAAGGCTACTGCTAGAGGAGAGGGTAGAGCTGTTCTGTGCTTTCTACTTGCGTGTATTAAGCAGCTCTTTGCCTTGCCTCATATTTATTTATTTTAAGCATGACTAGATCACTTTAGGGGCAAACTGATAAAAACCCTTCAGGTCAGAATCACAGTGAGTTATTTTCACTAAAAGCCTGAATGAGGAAAAAAGTGAGGTTGACATCAGTATTATCAGATGCTGTGTGTAAAGTGTCTGAGGAGAGAAGGGGCTGCAAAAGGGTGCTCAGAGCATCCTTTTGATTTTAGAATGCATCCTCACTTTAGAGGTGTTTTGAGCAGAAAATTCTATCGGTAGTATGATGTAGGAAATTTTTTAAAAACTTTTTTATATTGAGATATAATTCAAATATCATAAAGTTCACCCTTCTCAAGTATACAGTTCAGTGGCTTTTATATGTTCACGAGAGCGGGCAGCCATCACCACCGTCTCACTCCAGAGCATCTTTATTACCCCAAAAAGAAACCTTGTGCCCATTAGCAGTCACCCCCCCATTCCCCCACCCCCCGACCCCCGGCCTCTGGCAACTACCAATCTACTTTCTGTCTCTGGGCATTTACCTCTCCCAGACATTTCATATGCATAGACTCATACAATACATGCCTTTTTGTGATTGACTTCTTTCGCTTAGCATAATGTTGTCATGGATCATTCATGTTGTAGTAGGTATCATCCTTCATTCCTTTTTGTGGCTAAATAATATTCCCTTGTATCGCTCTACCACATCTGGTTTATCCATTCCATGGTTGATGGACATTTGGGTGTTTGTACTTTTTCGGTTGTTGTGAGTAATGCTGCTAGGGATATTCACGTACTAGTTTTCGCGTGGATATGCTTTCAGTTCTCTTGGGTTTGCACTTAGAGTGGAATTACTGATGTTTAACAAGGACAGTACAGGGCGTCTGGCCCAACCCTTCATTTAGTGCAGGAATGAAAATGAGAATTTTCATTACAGAATATTACCCACCTGCCTCACCATGCCATTTCCATTCTTCTGCATAACCAGGACAGACGGCCGATAACTCCCACTGCTCTGTTTCGCCGGCGTCTGCTTTTGCCATTGCCACGGCAGCGGCAGGACACGGAAGTCCACCAGGTGAGTGGGGCTGAGCGGCCACGTGCAACTGACGGGAATGTATACTAAATCAGTGGCGCTTGCCTGCCGGTGTCGGTGAGACACCGGGCAGCTCACTAAGAAGGCAGATTCCCAGCTCCCATTCTAAGTCAGCGTGTCAGATGGCCTTTGATTTACTTATTTATTTATGTACTAACTTATTTTTAATTTTGTTATTTGAGTATAGTTGACACACAATTTGACACTAGTTCTGGGTGTGCAGCCGAGTGATTCAACATCTCTGTACGTTATGCTGTGCTCACCACAAATGTAGCTACCATATTATTGACTATATTCCCTATGCCGTGCCTTTTATCCCCCTGACTTACTCATTTCACAGCCAGAAGCCTGTATCTCCCACTGTCCTTCACCCATACACTGTCTCTTAATAAGCGCCTTCAGGTGAGTTTTATACTGGTGTTGTGTGGGTGATACTTTGAAGAACTTCTGTGTCACAGAAGGATGTGATATTTCTCCCATGTTGTTTATGGAGTTCTCTAACCTTTTTAGCCAAATTACCAGGAACAAGTGTTTCCTTCATAATTGAGTAAAATGGTAAAAGCATATACAAGGCGGTCGGGAAGGCTTGTGGAGGGAAGGGGGGTGGAGGGACTATTGCTTAACAAATCTGTATGTGGTTTAAACAGCTTTGTTGCTGTGGGGGTCTTCACCTAAACTAACCCCATGGGTTTTGATCATCACGCTTTGTAGAACCATGAGTGAGGGTGTATTTTGTCAATTAGCCATTGTTCACCTACCACAAAAGAGTCCATTTCCAAAGCCTATGAACCTGTATTCAACAATAGTAAGTAGTAAGTACTATCTGTGTGAATTCTTTCTAAATTGAAGTAAGAACAAACAGAGATGTTCTATAATGAACATGAACTACCATAGGAATTATACATACATATGTATGTATCCCATCTGAGTGGAAATCTTTGCAGATTAACCACATTCCACCTCCAGTATTTTGTCACACGTGATGCATTGGACGTAGTCAGGAAATTGGGGTATATTTGCTCTAACTGTTCTCAAAACCTTCCCCCCAAATTCCCATCAACATAACACAAAACAGCCAATAACGGTAATAGCATTGATGTCTTGTCAATCCATTTGACTTCTGGTGTCGACTCCATTCATAATAACGAACATCTCTTTGGTGAAATGATGAAGGAGTCTTCACTCCTCTCTCAGCAGAATTGGCTACCAGCTGCGATTTGTTGAGGTCCTCTCCTCCTGTCTTTCGTTCTCAGAAGCTAGTCCATATTTGGAAAAAGTAATGTACAGAACTTCCTCATAGGTTTTATCATTTAAATATCGTTCATGAGGAAAGAGAGTTTTTATGTTAATTCTCCATGAGCCTATTTACGCATTTGCTGGAGGCTGGGGAGGGGGAAGGTCCTTCTTTTTCACCTGGGATTGCAGCAAAGTTCTGATGAGCTTTACAGAAGGGCATCTGACTTAGGCTTGTGCGTGCATAATGGGCCAGAGGATAAAGGAACCAAAACAGCCAAGTCTTCCGCACCATTGGAACACTGCCATTTCTGCTGCCTTTCTTCTTACTTCTCCCCTGCTACTGAAATACCTTAGGAAGAAGGCTCCCTTCAGTGAGCCAGCTGAGGAGGGGTGGATGGTGATTGCCCATAGCCAGTGCGGCGAGGGAGGCTCGCCTGATCCTGAATGAGCGCACTGCTTTTTTATGACCATGCTGCTGGTGTTGCCTGGAATGTGGTCTGGTGCCACCTGATTCCATTTTAGAAGTCAGGGAAATAAGGGATTGGATTTGGCGGTGGCTGTGGCCCTGCGGTAAGGGTGGCAGGTTGCACATGGGTCAGTTGCAGTGGCTAGTGGCGGTGAGAAAGGGGGTTTATTTTGGAGTGGGGGCCAGTATATTCCTGGCCGTATGGTGTGCAGATTGGGCTTCCATGTTTCAGGCTTTCTTCAGGTTCCCTCCTGCTTTAATCCTCTCCCACTCCTACCCCCATCTAAATACACAGGAGTCTGGCAGCTCTGGGTTAGACTGGTCAGTTAATGAGTATGTTTTCAAATATTCACTGCAGGCATTTGCATGTGAAGCCATTTCTCTTTAATTGCTTGGAAGGCTTTGCTACTTCATTAAAAGGAACTTAAAATTTAGCAAGAAAGTGGACAAAGTTTTCTTTGTAAAGACCCCAGACAGGTTGCACTTGCTTGGCCCTGAGGGCAGAGAAAGCTGATTTTATTTGTGGAAGGTGGCCTGGGGATCCACTCTCCAGGGTCTGGGCCTGCCTAATTTCCACACACACTGGAAAAGCCTGGGTTTTCCCCCCACTGGTTTCTTTTAGGACCTAGATGCCAGCCCTTTCCAAAGATAGGCAGGTCTCTCCTTCCATATCATGTTCCCTTTGCCTCTATTGGCGGTTCCTCATTGGAGATGAAGGAAGGCCTAATTCTGTGGGTATATTTGCAACCCTAAAGCAATCCTTGTTAACTTCACATTATGAAGATTTAACAGTGTATTTAGTACTTGCCTTCTGATTGGCAGCCAAGTTACATTGGGCCCACTTATATAGTAAGATCCAGAATTTGGGGGCCTAACACTTATATAATTGCCTCAAAGAAAAAAAATACAAAATCACAAATATAAACCTTTAGGATAGCTCCCAGGGCTTTGGAAGAAGCCCATACACAGTGAGAGGCTCTGAAGCTTAAGTGTCATTGGCTTCCTACTAAATAAGCTTCTGAGTCCAGTCCAGATCATTCTTGGAATTGCAGTAGCTATAGGAAATTTTGTTATTTGGAGAGTGGGGGGTGGGACCAGTCATCATCATCAGTCAATCAAGTGCCCTTTCCTGTAGTGGAGCTTTAACTCTATACAAGACCGAGATGAAGGATGATTAGCAAGGTCTTGTGTGTCACTACACTGGTTGCAATGCATTTTTAGGCATCTGCTCAAATTTAGAAGCTCTGCATTAAAGTAGAAATTAAAATGTGTGCATTTCAGAGGGTTGCTGATACAGGGAATCTGCAGGTGCAGTTTGGATATAGTTGTGACACGAATAGAAATGCACATCCAGTGAATACACATATCAGGGCACATCGTGATGCTTACTACACACCTGAAGCCCTAGGGTTAATTATAGAGCTTATGAAATCATCTAAAGTGAAATATGAAAGTGTGAGGTGGTTATTTGTATAAGACTAGAAATAATGGCAGGGAGGTTGTACAAGCAACTCTTGGTTATCTGTGAGTAGATGATATGTTTTACCATTCTCTATGCAAGTCAAGGTAAATTAACAAAATAGAGGAATGGTCTAATGTACTTATGGGAAAGTTCATGGCACAGTTACAATTGCTTAGAGAAATAGTGAGTTCTTTACTGGTAATTACTTGGTACTTGTAAAGTAGATAATTCATAATGTTTTCTTTTCTGCCAAACCACTCAAGCCTGTGTAGTCAATAATAGATCCGAACTTGGTGTGAATTTGGCTTGGGCCAGTTTTTAAAAATCATGGTACCTGGCCCCATCCCCAGAAATTCTGACTTGATTGGTCTGGGTACATCCTGGGCATCAGCATTTTTTAAATTTCCCCAGGTCATCCTAGTGGGGAGCCACGCTGGGGAACTGCTGGACTCTGGAGGAGGTGTGTTTGTTCTTTCTCTGGTTGCAGCATTCCCAGTTTATCTCATGGAAGCTCTGACCCCCCTGGAGTACATTATTTTCTCTTTGGATAAGACAGGAGTGGGAGGGATGCTCTTCCCCAAGCTGGGTAAGGCTTAGGCAGTCTTTTCCCCTGCAGAGTAGACCTTTTTACAGAGAAGGCTCTGGGCATATTTCACAACGGTGCTCTTCCCCCTTCCCTGCAAGAGCCAGAAATATTGTGGGGACCCCCTACGAAGGCAGCCCTCAGCAGTTGCCACGGTAATGCTGGTCCACGCGCAGCCTCTAGCAGTTGGTCAAAATGACCATTCAAGGTTGCTGCCAGTTCCTGGCTCCAGCAACTTCTGCTCCCGATAAGCAGGTATCAGCTGTGTCTCTCAGGATGCACCGGTCCCTCCAGATTTGGGGCTGGTCATTTGTCCTGCAACCTCAATTTTCTGATGTGTCCAAGAAAAGTCATTGATTTTCAGGTTGTCCACCTTTTATTTGTTGTAAAGACAAATGTGTCAGCTTCTAAGTTCTTTACATGTCAGAGCTGAAATTGGAAGTCTCCCTCGGAATTTTTATAGTGATTCTATTGATTCCGTAGGTCAATTTGGGGAGAATTGTCAATCTTAACAATATTTAGTCTTTTAATCTATGAATGTAGAATGTCTTTTTATGTATTTATATCTGTGCTCATTTCAGCAATGTTTTTTATTTCTCAGCATACAAGTCTTACATTTGTTTTGTTGCATTTATTCCTAAATATAAATGACTCTTTTTTGATTTGTCAGCCTCACCTCCCTCACCACTGGAGGTATCCCAGTTTGGGACCTATTTTCCATTATTTTTTTTTCAAAGTAAAAAACATTTTTTCATTATTTCACCAAAGATAGATAGTTGAAAGTTTTGGGGATAGAATGTATCTAATTTATATTTTTAAGTAAAACATTATTATCACTATTATTGAAAAATAAAGAGCTTTGGTAAATCAAATTTAAATTAGCAATGATTCCAACTCTTATTTTTAAACACACACACACACACACACACTCTCTCTCTCTCTCTCTGCCCAGAATAAGAATTTTGGACCTGAGAAGTTACATCTTTAACTGTACCAGCCTGCACAGCAGCTAGGAATGTTCGTGTCAGGTGGTCACTGCATTCTTTTCCTGGGAAGGAGCCCCGCAGTAAGCTAGGTCATATGGAACACCTCTTCTGCTCATCATATGTCTTTCATATGCTTTCAAGCAGACCCAGAGCCTTGTTCCAGCTGGCCTGGGCACCCTCTCTCCTGACCATGTTGCATTTCCAGGTTCACTTTCTTTGTGCTGCCCTCTCCAGGAGACCCTTCTCCTCTATTACCATCTCTCCTCAGCAAAGGTACAATATAGTTGATTGTGCTTGTTCACGTCTTTGATTCACTCCCATCACTTAACTGCTACTTGATTGCGTTTCAGTTTCCTTCGTTTTAGGGCCGGGCAGGTAACTGAAGGATGGGCTGGAGAGCTGATGCCGTGTGTAAAGAGGGCTCCCCTTTACCAGCTCCCCCTGATTTTGCCACAACGGATCACAGATGAGGGCTGTCAGATCTGTCTTCTTTCTTTCTTTTCTATTTGAAAGGAAAGTCAGAAAGCTGGATATTTATGTTAAATCTGTCTTTAAACGCTAACAATGAATCCATACTCTTTTAAAAATACCATCCAGGTCAAACAAAATACTTCTGGGGACCGCATTTGGCTGTGAACCACCAGTGTGTGACCTCAGATTTCCTGTAATCACTTACATCTGGAGGGTAGGTTGATACAGATGAGATTTCCTGAGACAGGCTTACATCCTAGCAATAGACTCCTGATCGCCGTAGTGCCCTCCCCCTGATTGTTTCCTATTCCTTTGGCCAAGCTGTTCTACAGGAAGTCCATCTCTTCTCCTCCACTTGACCACTTTTGCTTTCACTGGGTAATCTTATCTGAAAGATCTGGAGGCTGCCTCATCATCACCCCCTCACTGTAGAAGTAATAGCGGGGACCATTCTTCTCCATCTTGTTTTATAGATTCTCAAGCAAGTGTGAGAGCTAGAGTGGTGGAGGGCCTGGCCCTGGTTCTTACAGTTACTGAGAATGAGGCTCACTCAGATCTGTCTACCACCAAGTTCCTGCTCTCTTTGCCCCAGTGGTACCTCTAATCCCACATTGAGTTCAGAAAGAACAAGATCTTGGGAAACTGGAATTACTTAATGTTGTTACTGACTTTTGATCCTGTCTTTGTCTGCAACACACCCATTTCTTTCATCTTCTTCCCACCAGTAGGTCCACTTGGCATTTACCTGACAGGTACAGCAGCTGGTGACCCCAGAGAGATGAGCCCCGGTGAAGTCAGTTACCGTGGGTAGATTCTTACTTGGCTAGCAGTTGGTATTGAGGATCTGTGATTTCTTTCACCAGACCGCAGAAACGAGGGCCTTAAGTACTATGATATAACTTGGTCAGAGGAAGCATTTATCTCCAATTGAGAATTGGATTAAATCTCCAAGAGGTTATCCAATTGAGAATTGGATTAAATTTTCAGTAGGATATTGGTTACCATGAATTAAGTTAATGTCACATATACCCTGCTGTCTGCAGTCTCTTTCAGGATTTGTGAGAACACTCAGCTCTGTTTAAAATGGCTTCTCTATTTATTGAATGAACTTATAAGAAAGGCACAGAATGTGGGCTTTTTCCAGTATCTATTTCACAAGGTAAAACTAACTTCAGGCAGGAATCACAAATTAATTTTCTGTTTCAAACTCAGAAAGTTAATACTATGTAGATACTTCATTGCAGTGATTCTCAATGGTATGTAGGGTGGAATGAGAACAGTCAGGGACTTCTTCAAAATGCCCTTATCCGGGGCGCCTGGGTGGCTCAGTCAGCTAAGCGGCTGCCTTCGGCTCAGGTCATGATCCCAGGGTTCTGGGATCGAGCCCCGCATCGGGCTCCCTGCTCCGCGGGAAGCCTGCTTCTCCCTCTCCCACTCCCCCTGCTTGTGTTCCCTCTCTCGCTGTCTCTATGTGTCAAATAAATAAATAAAAATCTTAAAAAAAAAAAATATGCCCCTATCCCCCTGAGGATTCTGATCAGCTTCCTCCCAGAGGCAGGCACTCCAAAACAGAGAGATGTTATTGATGGAAATGTGTTTCAATGTGAATTGTGTGAAAACAGAAATAAGGCTAAGAATCACTGCTCCACTATCTGCCATCCTTGGAAAGACTGTGCTCACTTTCTCAGTCTAATTCTCTTATTTCCCAGTGTCCTATTTCCTGGTAATCAGGACATCAAAGGAATGAGGCTATTTAACCCAAGTTAGCAATGGTGTTGAGAAGTCTAAGGTTAAAATGCTGGCTGCATGTAGTATTTCTCATCTGGGGCTCTCACCATCTTTTAATTTTCTGTGCAATACCCCTTATCTTAGTTCTTACTTATCTCCCCCTTCCCTGTGTCCTGCTGTCTTTGTTCCTTGGTATGTTCTCATCTCTTGGAGTTCTGCACTATTTCAAGGAGGTATGCTGTATTGCCAGAACTGGCTGCATTCTTTGTAGAGCCCAGTGTAATAAGAAAGTGCTGGTCCCTTGTTTAAAAAGTTTTGAAGAATTTCAAGACAGTGAGAGTTGCGCATTAAACCAAGTGTGGCCCCTCTAAGCCTGGGGCACTGTGTAGCACAGGTCGTACACATGAAGCTAGCCCTGCATCTCGCAGTCTTGTCAGGAGTCTGATAGTCTCGTAATGCTCAGGATATGCCTTTTAGTGCATTTCCAGGATTCTATCCTGGTTCTGCAGAACTTTTCCATGGTGAGAAAGGTGGTAATAGAAACAATCCCATTTATTTTGAAGGTGAAAAATCTTAGGCTGGAGGAGACTAATTAGAAAAAGGGAAAAAAGGGGGGCGCCTGGGTGGCTCAGTCAGTTAAGCAGCTGCCTTCAGCTTAGGTCATTATCTCAGGGTCCTGGGATCAAGCCCCATGTGGGGCTCCCTGCTCAGTGGGGAGTCTGTTTCTCCCTCTTCCTCTGCCCCTCCCCCAACTCGTGCTCTCTCTCTTTCTCTCTCTCACACACAAATAAATCAATAAAATCTTAAAAAAAAAAAAGAAAAAAATCAACCTAGGACTCCTGATTCTCTGAAGAGACTACATATTTTAAAATATTAGCATGCAATACTTTCAATAATGAAAGAACCATAAGCTCTGATGAGTCAGAAATAATTTCACTAATGATGACTCTGTGATCATAAAACAAAAATAATCCTCAAAAAACAATAATCTCATATAAGACTAAAAAACTTTATGGTTTCCTGGACTTTTTGGTTTTTTGAACTTTTATAATAAATGCAATAAGGCAAATAAGCAATAATAGGCATGTCAACACTACAAAAAACTGGAAATCATTACTCTATAAAGTTAGGGATAGTAGATAGCCCCAACAATATGTAATGAAAAATGAAATTTCTCAGTGAATTTTCTACTGGGAGGAATAATCAGTGAACTATTGTGGTTATGTAACATTGCATCAGCTCCATGCATTAAACAGGATGAGATAAGCTTTTAGTAACAACATTTCTCAAAGTAGTTTATCAAAGATTAAGTGTGGTAATAGAAATAATCTGTAGAAGTGTACTGCTTTTGGGGCACCTGGGTGGCTCAGTCGATTAAGTGGCCGACTCTTGATTTCAGCTCAGGTCATGATCTCAGGGTTGTGGGATCAAGCCCTGCGGTGGGCTCCATGCTCAGCGGGGAGTCTGCTTGGAGATTCTCTCCCTCTGCCCCTCCCAGTCTCTCTCTCTCTCAAATAAATAAATTAATTTTAAAAATTTAAAGGAAATGAACTGCTTTTGCACAGTTAATGATGCAAGTCAGCACAGGTGAACTGAATCTTAAAGCTTCTAAAGGCTATGGTAGAGGAAGAACAGGCTTTTCATCTGCCAGGAACATCCCCTGAGAGCACAGGTCCTCCATGTGTCCTTAACTTTATGGAGCCAACAGTGTCTGGTTCAGGTTGTTTCTCTTACCAGCATTTGTAACCTGTAGCCTCACAAGTGCTAGGAAGACCTGAAGAGGCAACTTGACAGCGTGCAATTAGCCTGTTTTATCGATTGTGAATACATCAGAATTGTGGATGGCTTTTGCAGAGGGTCTCCCAAAGTGACACCCACATCGTGTAAACCCCTACCTTATCCTGCCCTGTTGGGTATTTCCGTACACAAATTGAGTGGTTGCCCTTATTATCAACATGACAATAGCACCAACAATAAGGTTATATAATTTGATTGAGTATACTATATACCACGCCCTATTCTAAGCTTTACATATGTTAACTGAGATGTGAAATAGCTACTAGTATTATATTCTCTTGCCAATAGAGGAAATTGAGATACAGGGAATTAAGCAAATTGTCTAAGATCACATAGGTAGTAAGTGACAGCTTTGAGTCCTGTCACCTAGCTAATGAACAGAGGATGTGCAGGAACTATTACCAATCCAGACCTCTGCCTAGCATATATAGTGCAGGGCTGGAACTTCATTCTTTGGGTTTCTCCCAAAATGCCACCATTTTGTTTAGAGAAAGACATGAACATTTCTCTTCAGTTGTCTGGTGGTTTTAAAAATAAGCCCCCAAATGCTTTCATACTCTTTCCTTCAAGAGGTGGAGCTTGATTTCCTTTCCTTTTTGTGTGGGTAACTTGCTTTTAACAAATAAGCAAAAGTGATCACGTATGACTTTGACACCTAAGTCATCAAAAGGCACACTGGCCTCTGTCTTGGTCAGTCTCTCTCAGATCACTTGTTCTGGGGGAAACAAGCTTCCATGTCACGAGGAGAGGCCCACAAGGCTAGCAAGAAACTAGAAAGTAGGCCTCTGGCCGACAGTCTCATGAGTGAGCTCGGACATGGATTTTCCAGCTCTTGTCGAGCCTTCAGATGACTGTAACCCAGATGACTGGGTATCTGGATGCAACCTCATGAGAACATGAGCCAGAGTCACCCCGCTGACCCGCTTCCAAAACCTTGTCCTGAAGAAACTATGCGACCGGAAATGTGTTTGGAGTCTCTAAGTTGAAGGGTAATTAGTTATGCAGCAAAAGATAACTACTACTGGTGCTGTCATGGTAGCCAATAAAGCTCTGGCCAAATTATTCATAATCAAATTGAGTTTAAGGAGCATATTTTCATTTTGGAAAGAGAGGCATATCTGGACTATTTCCTGTGGGACAGAGCCCCCTGGGCATATTCCCTACCAAATATTTTGAAGTTGGGGAATGTATCTAAAATTAACATGTCGCTTAAATCTACCTTATATTTCAAGATCTCTAAATAGTCTTTCTCTTCTCCCTTCACCTGTGGTGCTCTGAATTGAACAGACTGATTTTTCAACTGTTTGAGAGCTGAGAGCAGTTTGATTTTAACAACTTTTGCTTAGCAATAGACGCTAGAGTAGGCTCCCTGTGTAGCCGTTGTCTGTCTGTGATGCTGAATTCAAAATTGTAATTATCTTTCTAAGATGAAATTGAAGCTGGCCTTTGTGACACATTACACTTCCCGGGGCATCTCAGCTACCCAGGGAATTGCACGGTCCCCGTTTGAAGCCCCTCTGTGGGAGAGCTGGTCTCTTGGAATTATGGGGCATTTAGAAGTCGAAGACAAAGCTCTGAAAAAGCTAGCAAACTCCTCACTGGTAGGTGGTTTGTGTTCCCTGTATACTGACTTTGGACCTTGATTCTGGACCCAAAACTTAGCTCTTGAAATGCTGTGACTAGAAACCGGGCCATTGATGTTAAGGAAGGGACAATGCAGGGATGGGGTTTCCGAACAAATTTTGGGGAGTAGGAGAGGGTAAGAAGTCTAGTTGCCATGTTTTTATCACCCAGCCCTGATGGAAAAGGCTCCGGGAAATGTCAGCTGCTTTGAATTTTTAAACCAAAGGTCTAAATCCAATTGTTCATCAGAAAGGTTGGTATCAAGATTCAGAAATCTCTGCCTGGCTTAAAAGCATTTTTCTTTCCCAGTCTTTGGATTAAATGATGCACAAGTTTATTTGATTTTGTTTCAAATTCCATTAGTTCTAGAGGTCTTTGTGTGTATGGCCGGTGCCAAACCAGGTACTGTGGAAAGATAAAAATGAAATATGAAGCATTGCCTGTACTCTCTAAGAACTGACAATCCAGTTGAGGAGATTAGATGAACATGCATAAAGTCTCAAATGATCAAGATGGGAACGACAGGTTACTGATAATAACCAATATAATTATTGGCCATGTTGTAAAACTTTGGACTTGAAAACCAAGAGAAAATGTCACATTAGCAAAATAACAAGGCTTCAGTGCATGACCCTGAAAGAAAAGGTTAATATAGTTTCAAAGTATTTCATGCACCCTTCTAATTAGTCAGCTTTCTCTGAAAATAGGGTGGTTTTTTTTGTTTTTAACTTTGAGACAGTTTTTTCCTCTAGATCTGCAATTACTCTTTATGGGTACACAGTCCCTGGTATGTATGATAGTCTTGGGAATTAGCTGGTGTTAGATTAAGCAGAGGCAGCGTCTGTCATATTGGACTAAATTAATATTGCCACGATTTCTACACAGGCATCATGATGAGAAGTGTAAGAAGACTTACAGTGAAGCAAATGATATTTCAGTGGCTTCAAAAATGAGGAGCCATAAACCTACAGAAAACCCCAAATAGACTCATCGAAATAGAGTAAAATAGTAGTACTGTGATATGATGTGATGTGATGTGATGTGGGGTGTGTGTGTGTGTGTGTGTGTTTTAAATAAATGTAACAAATAGTCATGGGGGGCTAACTGTCTCCTCCTTCAGGTATTATTGGATGACCAGCTGTAAAAACTCTGAGGGTAGATGTTTAAATATGTTTTAACATTTGAGTGGCAACATTGCAGGTGTTACCTGCCTATAATCCTCCTCCTCTTTGCAGTCTTTTCTTTGTCTTGCTTCTAATTTTCAAGATCCTGTACACAATTCAGAATTAATTCAAAGCAGTAGTGGAACATCTTAGTTGGGATAAACCTTCATCTGGCAAATAATGTTATGCCACCAGAGTCCGTTTTCTTGATTCCTGAGATTGTGCGTTAAAACAAACCACAGTTCCCTCTAGAGGCAGGCACCCAAAAGCAAACAGTCGTAGCAAAGGCTGGTGTCTCCTGCCTCCTGCTTACCTTCCTCAATGCAGGGTTAAAGATTTGTCAGTGATGTTCTCATTCCCCTATTTCTATCCTAGCATTATGGATTTATGAAGACCTAATCCTATACCTTATGTTTCTAAACTGCCTTATGAATTCAAAGCCCTTTAATAAGTAATGGCAAGTGTGGCCACCACAGCAAGCCTGGGAAGTAGGAAGGCACATATTACTTCCTCTTTTGTGTATAAAGAAATAGGCTGAGCGAGGTAAAGTGATCTATAAATTCCAGAAATTAGACTCGAGTCCAGATCTCTGGGCTTCTAATCCATTGCTCATTCTATTAAACCTGGTTACTTTTGTAAAGTGGTGTTTCAGAATCCTATACCGCTGATATTTCAAGAGACAGTTGAGCAATTAATTGGTAGGCAGTTAATTTGTATCCAATTCATTAATTGGTCTCCAGTGATTTTAATTCAGGTTCTTCAAATATGAATCTCCACTTTCTTCCCTCCCAGATCCAGTCACTTTCTGTACATGAGGACGTTTCAAGGACCACCTTTTATTCCTGGTGTCCTGTGTGTGTTTCACTGTTTGTGTTTAATTTCCCAGCAGGGCTCAGGACCCAGCACCAAAGCATTCCTGAGGAGGGCAGTTGGATACTGACTGGCACACAGGAAGACATGTTTGGGGGTTTGAACATATTTTTTGTTCTCCTAAACATTTCTTCAGAGAAACATCAAGGCCGGTGGAAGAAACCCCTGAACTCACCAACCAGATTTTACTTATTTACTTTGTCATTTTAAAATCCGCCTATCGTGCATTTCTTTAAAATATACTCTGCCATTTCAGCTACCTTTGATGGTGACTTAGAGATAGATGCCTCTCATTTTTAAAGATTGGCTGCCCTGCCATTTTGAAATTTTTCAACAGCTGCATCAAGATATACTTCGTATACCACACAGCTCTCCCATTTAAAGCATAGCTTTAGTATCCCCCTGCCATCCTTAGTGGACTTCCAGTGTTGGTTCTGAAAACACTCAGGCTGCCAACTGTGGAAGGCAGTTCAGGTGAGATCTGTGACGGACTCAGGGTATCTGCTCTGCTCTCGGCACCACACGGTGGGTGGAGGACACAGGTAGGAAGCCCCTTGCCCTCTCAGGAGTTAATGGTTCATCCTGAGGATTTGACCTTCCGTTCTTCCTTTGTTGAGGGGGGGAAATAGAGGCCGTGTGCCTTTTCTCAAGGATAGTGCTTTCTGGAAAAGCAGCCTCTGATTCACGGTGTCTGGTGATTTGGCAGTAGAAAAAGAAGTTCTTTATCTTCAAGGAAAAGGGACCATGAGGGCCTTAAAGAGAGGGCAGTTAAGAATGAGTCTCCAAAGGGTCAGGAGTGAAAAGTGGTCAAGCGAGTGGATTTTGTCAAATAAGCCTGCGTCTAAGTTCTGCTGATTGTCCAGCTATATGATGTAGGACAGCCTCTCTGAGTCTCATTTTTTTTTTTTTCATTTTAAAGTGAGGAATTTAATGATTGTATCTTCCTCACAGAGTTGTCAGGAGGATTAACTGAGATGACCCGCAGCAGTTCTCAGCTCAGCGTTTGGAACCAGCTAAATGCTCAGTGAATATTTCCTGCTGTTGCTACTGGCTGTCTCATCCATGTGATTTATAAAGTTCTTGAGAATAGAGACCATTGTGTTTACCATCAGACCTCTAGCCCCTATCATCGTAACAGCCCAGTGTTGAACTGAAGAGAATGCATGTTGCCCAACTCATTCCCTCTATCTCTTCCTGCCTCACTTATTGCACGCATGTGGCATGTGCATGCGTGCACACATACACACAAACACATGCACACGTGCACATTACAACCCCTACTGCCTGTGATACTGGCAAGAATTAGTAACCTAACTGCAAAAGATATCAATTGTTTGTCATCCCATGGTCATCCAATGAAAGGAGTGTTGTTTCTGGGTACAGTCAAGGGACCTAGAAATAACTGTGTTAAATGAATCTATGATATATAGTAGTATTCACCACAGTAGATTCTTGTGTATAATGATGGGTAATTGGGGACAGAAGAGGCTAGAGTCTCGCCAGTATATTTTTATGGTAGTATTGGTAGGACCTGCTTTGGGACTGTTCTGGAAGGTGAAAAAATCTAAGAAATGTTAGGGCAGACATTTGTGATGGATTACTTGTAGGGCATGATAAAAAAGAACGAAGCACTGCAGATGATTAAATTGTGAGTCTAAGGCCTGAAAGACTAAGTTAGTAGTATGATAATGATCTCATTCACAATTAGCTAAGTGTTAGATGTCAGCAAATCTAAGTGGGGAGAACCAGAGAAGGGACTAGATGTACTTCCAAGATGAGCTTGTCCAGCCTCTTTCATCCTTGAAGAGGTATCCCCTGAGGTTGTTTATGTGTTATACCTTATATCATTTTGGAAGGGGCTCTGTTGGATATAGAGAATGCTGAGAATGGAGAGGCAGGAAGTTTGGGATCAGGGAACATTTCTAAGATGTCTGAATAGCTTCCAGTTGCTTTATTTCACCTTCTGTGGTCAGTTCTGGGATTTTCTTACATGAGAGTTTCTTGAGGCTTCCCCCAATATTGCCTAGCCATGCTAGTATATCACAAGTCCATCTGCCGGGACTGACATTCCTATGGATGATTTTTATAGGCACTATCTTAAACTATATCCAGAGCTGGACTCAGCTATACTGGTGCTATGATCATGCGTGTGCTCCAGAATAGTTTCCAAAAGTTAAAGTTCTGATTAATTTTTATGCATAATGATTATACTACTTTATTCAGGTATGTTGCAGTACTGGACACACTGGGTTTTTTCATTAGTCAGAAGGGTCTTGAGAAGCATTGCTAAATCTATGGAACAAAGGTATTTTTCAAATTCAAATAAAAATGATAGGTACTAAACTCAGCCTTTGGACAATTGTTGCTAATAGTTTGAAGCTGTTGTCAATAACCTCAATACTCTTCTTGCCAAAGTATGAAATGATTTAACATATCTAAAAGGAGAAACGGGTATCCAAATTTAGGTTATCCTTTTTTTTTTTCCCAATGTAGGTAGGTTTTTAGGGAGTGTATGATTCTCTTTTCACTACGAAGCTATCAAATTCAGAAACTGGGTGACTTTATCTACTTCAGATAAAGGTTCTGTGATATATTATTTGCTAAAATTTTATGTGCGCCTGGGTGGCTCAGTTGGTTATGCATCCTATTCTTGATTTCGGCTCAGGGCATGATCTCAGCGTCATGAGATTGAACCCTGTGTCATTGGGCTCCACACTCAATGCGGAGTCTGCTTGAGATTCTCTGTCTCCCTCTCCCTCTGCCCCTGCACACACACTCACTCTCTTTCCATAATAAACACATAAATCTTAAAAAACAAAACAAAACATGGGAATGGTGGTGTGAAGAGTTTGGCAGATTATCTTTCCAAAAAGCAAGGATAAAATTGGACAAAATTATCAAAATCAGTCTTTTATGGACTCCTAAGATCAACTATAGCCTTACAAAAAACTGAGATGCTTTTATTCAGGAAGAACTACTGAATCATAGGTAAGAGCAGTGGGAGTCTGGCAGTTTAGCTTGGGGATGCTCTCATTCCATCAATCCCAGCCTCTTTGGGCAAGCTATGAAAGCCAGCAGCTTTGTTGTCAGAGGGTGATGACCTGATTTGGAGCACAGCAGAGTGTGGAAAAAAACCTATGATGTTGGGTGTTGTCAGAAATATTAGCTATCTCAGTGGCAAGCAGACAGGGAGTACCAACATAATAGGTAGCCTGAAGTTGAGATCCTGGCTGGGGAAATTGAAGTAAAATAATAATAATAGTAATAGTGGAATCAGAATTTAAGGGGTACATTATAAAAGATTTATTTAACACAAAAGAGGGCAGTAAAGGATGAGCAAGGAACAAAAAAGTCATTAGACATTGTGGCAGGAAGAATAATGGATTCCCAAAGATGTCCACAGATGTCCACATCCTACTTAATGTAATCTGTGAATATGTTAATTTACGTGGAAAAGGAAATTAAGATTAAAGTTGGAACTAAGGTTGCTAATCAGCTGACCCTTGGGTAGAAAGATTATCCTGAATTATTTGGGTAAGCCCAATGCAATGACAAGATTGTCTAAAAGTGGAAGAGGGAGGCTGAAGAGTCAGTGTCAGAGTGATCAGAGCAAAGCAAACCTCAGGCAGCCATAGCTGGCTTTGAAGATGTGAGAGGGCCATGAGCCAAGGAATGCAGGCAGCTTCTAGAAGCAAGAAAAGGCCAGAACATGGATTCTTCTTTAGAACTTCCAGAAAGGAACACAGCTTTGCCACCACTTTGCTTTTTGACCAGTGAGACCTGTGTCAAATTTTGACCTCTGGAGCTAGGATCATTAATTTTTGTTGTTTTAAGCCTCTAAGTTGGTGGTAATTTGTTATAGCAGCAACAGAAAACTAATACAGAATAAATAAAAAACAAACAGCAAAATGGCAGATGTAAAATCAAGATCTAACCTATGCTATATATGAGATACATTTTAGATTAAAAGATATAGATATGTTGAAAGTTAAAGGATGGAAAAGATATTCCATGCAAACAGTAATCGTAAAAGAATGGAGTGGCTCTATCAATATAAGGCAAAATAGACCATAGGACCAAAAAAATGTTACTAAAGGCAAAGAGGGATGTTTCATAATAAAAACATAGTTGATTCCTTAGAAATACATAATAATTATAAATGTATATGTACTTAACAACAGAGCCAAAAATACATGAAGCAAAAACTGACAGAACTGAAAGAAATAGACAATTTAACAATATTCATTGACTTTGATACCCTATTCTAAATAATTAGAAAAATAACTATACAGAAAATCAAAAGGATATAAGAGAATTGAACAATACTATCAGCCAACTTGATCTAGTAGACATTTATAGGACATCCTACCAAATGAAAGCAGAATGTATATTCTTGTTTCGTTTTGTTTTGGTTTTTGTTTTTGTTTTTTTCAGAATGTATATTCTTTAAAGCAGACATGAAAATATCTCCAGGATAGACCATACATCAGGCCATAAAACAAGTCTCAATAGATTCTAAAAGATTGGAATTACAAAAGATATGTTTTCGGGACACAATGATATGAATTTATAAATCAACAGAAATACATTGGAAAATCTCAAATATTTGGATATTAAACAACACATTGCTAAATAACTCATGGGTCAAGGAAAAAATCAAAAGAGAAATTAGAAAATATTTTGAAATGAATACAAATGAAAACACATATTAAAATTTATAGGACTCAAATAAGCAGTCTTTAGAAGGAAATTTATAGCTTTCCATACCTATACTAGAAAATAAAAATGATCTCAAATCAATAATCTATCCTCCGCCTTAAGAAATTCATAAAAAGAAAGCAGACTAAACCCAAAGGAGGCAGAAAGAAGGCAAAATTAGAACCTAAGTTAATGAAATAGAAAACAGAAAAAAATACAGGAACTCAATAAAGCCAAAAGTTATCTTTTGAAGAGATCAACAAAATTGACAAACCTTAAGCCAGATTGATCAATAAAATTAAGAGAGAAGGTACAAATTGCCAAAACCACAAAGATAAAAGTAGGGATATTACAACCAGTCCTACAGAAATTAAAACAATTATAAGGAAATGCTATGAATAACTTTATGCCAAAAATGACATGCAATAGGTAAATTTCTTGTAGGACACGAATAACTAAAACTGCCAAAAAAGAAATAGAAAATCTGAACAGATCTATAATAAATATATTGAATTAGTAATTAAAAATCCTTCCGAAAAGAAAATTCCAGACCAAATGCATTCAGAAGTGATTTCTGCCAAACATTTAAAGAATAAATAATGTCAGCCATTCATAAAATCTTCCAGAAAATGGAGGAGGAAACACTTTCCAACTCATTTTATGAAGCCAGTGTTACTGGGATACCAAACAAGACAAAGACATAAGAAAACTACAAACTAATATCCCTCATGAATATAAATGCAGAAATTCTCAATAAAATATTAGCAAACTAAATGCAGCTATTTATGAAAAGGATTAAACACCATGACCAAGGGGGCTTTATCCCAGGAACACAAGGTTGGGTTAACATAAAAAAATCAATATAATACATTATGTAAATATAATAAAGAATAAAAATAATATGATTATCTCAATAGAAACAGATAAAACATTGCATGAAATCCAACACCTAGCTAAGAACTTAGGAATAGAAGAGTAATTCCTTAGCCTGGTAAAAGGCATCTATGAAAAAATCTATAACTAACATCATACTTAATGGTGAAAGAATGAAATTTCTGCTAATATCAAGAACAATATCCAGATGCTCACTCTTACCGCTTCTATTCAACACTTCAGTGGAGTATCTTTCCAGTGCAATAAGAGAGAGAAAATATAATATAAGGGCATCCTGATGGGAAGAAAGGAAATAAACTGATAAACTGAACACAGTTCCTTTCAAGATACTAATAGGCTTGTTTGCAGAAATTGACACACTAATCCTGAAAAAAATATGTAACTTTAAATGTATATATTAGAAATCTCAGCAAAGTTTTTGTTTTTGTTTTTGTTTTTGTTTTTAGTAGTGTGCCAGCATTTCTCTTACACTGTTGGTGGGAATGCAAGTTGGTAGAGACACTTTGGAAAACGGTGTGGAGGTTCCTCAAAAAAAATTAAAAATAGAGCTACCCTATGACCCCGCAATTGATCTATGGAAATGCAAGAATCAGAATAGCCAAGACAATTATGAAAAAAGGGGACCAAGTTGGAAGACTTATATATACTTCCTGATTTCAAAACTTAACAGAAGACTACAGTTAACAAGATACTCTGGTACTGGCATAAGGATAGTTATATATATCAGTGGAACAGAGGTAGGAGTCTAGAAATAAATCCTGACATTAATGGTCCATTGATTTTCTATAAAGGTACCAAAGCAATTCAATGGAAAAACAAATGGTGCTGGAGCAATTAGATGCCTACAAAACAAACAGATTAATCCTAAACATAAGGGCTAAAATTATGAACTTCAATAAAAGAACATAGGAGAAATCTTAATGCATTGAGTTGAACTAAGCACTTTTAGATACAACATCAAAAGTAGGATCCATAGATGAAAAAAAAGGATAAATTGGACTTCATCATAAGTGAAAACTTTTGTGCTTAAAAGGACACCATCAAGAATGTGAAAACACTTCTCCCTCTCCCACTCCCGCCTGCTTGTGTTCCCTCTCTTGCTGTCTCTCTATCAAATAAGTAAATTAGTAAAAAAAAAAAAAAAAAAATCTAAAAAAAAAAGAAAAAAGAAAAGATCTTCAAAGAATGTGAAAACACTCCATAGAAAAAAGGGGAGAAAATATTCACAAATCATATATTTGATAAAGGACTTCTACCCAGAATACATAAAGAACTCTGAAAACTCAATAATAAGACAAACAACTAAAGTCAAAATGGGTGGAAAATTTGAATAGCTGTCTCCGCAAAGAAGATAAACAAGTGGCTAAAAAGCACATAAAAAGATGTCCATGACTCATTAGAGGAAATGCTTACCAAAACCACAATGAGATATGACTTCATATCCATTACAATAACTATACTAAAAGTCACAGAACATAACAAGTGGCAGTGAGAATGTGGAGAAACAGGAGCCCTCATCTGCTGGTGGTGGGAACGTGAAATAGTACAGTCACTTTGGAAAACAGCTTGCCAGTTTCTTAAAAAGTTCAAAGTAAGTTTACCATAGGATCCAGCAATTCCATTCCTGGGGACTAGGTATCTGTGCAAGAGAAATGAAGCTTTATGTTTCCACAAAGACTTGTAGATGAGTGCTATAGCAGGATTATTTGCAATATAGCCCTAAATTAGAAACAAGTCAGACATCCATCAACAAGTGAATGGATAAACAAATGCCATGTATAAATACAATAGAATATTATCTGTAATGAAAAGGAATGACTGATACATGCTACAATATGAATAAATATGAAAAATATTATGCGAAGTCAGGGGTCAGCAGTTTTTTAAAGGGTCAGATAGTAAATATTTTAGGCTCGTGAACCATATGGTCTCTGTCACAACTTCCCAGCTCTACCCTAATAGTGCTAAAGCAGCAACAGACTATATGTAAATGAATGGGTGTGACTTGTGTGCCAATAAAACTTTATTTGCAAAAACAGCAGGTAGTGTGCTGACTTGTTTGCTGATTGAAAAGAAGCCAGATGCAAAAGACCACACATAGTATGATTCCACTTATATGAAATTTCCAGAAAAAAAGTAAAGCTATAAATCTATAAAAAGTAAACCTAAGAAAGCAGATTCCTGGTCCTGTCCAGGAGGTAGGAGTGGGGATTGATGGTGTGGGAGTGCTGACAATACTGACTCCATCTTGTTTATGTCTGCCCCATGACCTTTCTTGGGGCAATGTGTTTTGGGTCCCTTGGAGATTAACATACACACCTTAGAGATGCCCACCAAGGCCAGAATGTGGGGAGGCTTCCTTTCACTCTCCGTAATTCGTTAAAGATAACATAACACAGTGTCTCCCCTTTGCGATGCACAAATGGCACCACAAGATCTAATTAAAGGTTAGCTGTCAGTTAAGTATGTGTGAACCCTTTGATCTCACTGCAGTACCCTTTTGCGTGTCCCCTCACTCTGTAAAATCTGGAGTAAGGTCTGGACTTTGAGGAGAGTAAACATGCCGCTGAGAATTGCCCCGTCTGCCCAGTCCTCCCTGTCAGGATGTTACCCTGATAAAACTCTGTGTAAACTACATGGGGTTGCTTGCTTCATTTTTTGATCTCAAAGTGCCTTCTCAGTTTGGAGGACACTTTATGGTCCTCGTCCACCTTCTAACAGACTGCAGATTGGCACGAGGGATATTTTGGGAGAGATGGAAATGTTTTATAGTTGAATTGTGATTAGGGCTGCACAAACCTATTATAAGTTCACTAAATATCAGCTAATTACATACTTAAAATGGGTGAATTTCATGGCATGTAAATTATATCTCAAAAACCCATTAAAAATAATATGTATTTTCATTTATCTGTATTTCTGTTGTGTTAGTGGCCTGCCATTTTATCCTCATATGATTACTTTTATTTTCAGTGAAAAGCTTATTAGGGGCTCTAGTGGTCAAGCTCAGAGCAATGCTTGGGGAGTTTTTAAAGTACCTTCGAGCTTTGAACTCCTCCCTCTAGAGCAAAAGTTGATATGAGTTAAGTGGGTTCTTTTTGAACTCTGTCAGGATCTTATTATAAGGAAAAACCTAGTTAGAACTCTGGAAGAAGCTTTTTTTTTTTTTTAATTTTAAAGATTTTATTTATTTGACACAGAGAGTGAGAGAGAGCACAAGCAGGGAGAGCGGCAGGCAGAGGAAGAGGGAGAAGCTCTCCACTGAGCAAGGAGCCCAATACGGGGCTTGATCCTAGGACTCTGGGATCGTGACCTGAGCCGAAGGAAGCCGCTTAACCAACTGAGCCACCCAGGCACCCCTGGAAGAAGCTTTATGATACCGTCAATGCTGCCGTACCCTGAACCAAAAGTCAGGGACTGTGGTTTTGGAGATGGATAAGAAATGAGCTTTTGATTGTATATATTTTCTTCCTGCCTTCTTTGAAAATTCTTGTAATATCTAACTTAGACTAGAGTAGGTTAATTCATTTAATGCTTAAGGAATTTTCCATGCCTTTTGAGGATTATTTTATGCCACAGAGAGAGCATTTACACGTGCAAGCTGTCTGCCAGGATCATTGCATTCCCCTCATGTGATCCAAGTCTCAGATGGGTCAGGGACTCATTTCATCATTGATCATTGGTGATTGCATAATTTCCCTCTGCATCTTACCAGAAGAGTAAGTTCATAAATTATGGAATCATTGACATTTCTGCTACATGGGCGAGTTCTCATAGAGCTGAAAATTATCTTGTTGGTGACAGAATTGGTCATACTGAGAAAAAGAAGGCCATGTGATGGCTGGTACAGTAGTCTGCTGATTTGGTTTTATTTCCCTCATCAGAGAGCCTTTCCAAGATGTGATCTTGAAAAGAAACAGCCTTTTCTCTGGGCTGATGGTGTGGAATAAGCGCTAATAAATGACCTCACTGTGTGATTGAGATTCTGTTAAGTCCTTGCCCTTAGACCTGAGTGTATGAGCCATTTCTTAGAATCTTCAGGAACCAGAGGTGAAAATGCATCCTCTCAGGAGGACGATCTATGTGCCAGTCATAGAGTTTTTGTAATCGGAATTCCATAGCTGGAGAGGACTTCTTAGACAAAATATAAATATTGTTTTGTTCTTACTGTGGCTTCTCTCCACCTTGTATACAAAGAGTCCCGTTTATGAATTGTAGGGTGCAAATGATTTGATGCCTTATTTAAATTCTCGCAATGAAGATATTGTTGTGAACATTATTGGCACCAACAAATTCCTTGCCCTTGTGTTAGTCTGATATGCACTATCATCTATTTGAATTCTTTCATTCTGTAGTCAACGTTTTTGTCTGAATCCATAGAACAATCCCTTGTAGTGGTTTGGCTCTCATTTGAATGAGAGGTCAGGTCTGCCAGGCAGACATAGACCAAGACATGCTTTTTAACTCTCTCAGGTAACTGTCTTCTAAAGATAGATCGAGGTGCTATTAGCTGGTGCCTAATGGACCCAGGACTGTCTTCGGGGTTGAGAAAGAAGCTCCCGTGTGAAGTCTCTCTACCTCTGCTGGGATTTTTGTTCTTTTCTTTTCTTTCTTTCTTCTTCTGCTTTTTTTTCTTTTGTTAAAATTTTTTGGGGAAGGCAGTGGTGGGAAATCAACTGTGAGAAGCATGGGTATTTAAGTAGAAATTATGCAGGTCTGTTAGAAGGCAGGCTTCGGCACAGCAAAACCGAAGAGCCTCCGGGGTAAAACCTTTGAATGTGGAATGTGCTGTTTTAATTGAATGTCAAGACTTGCTCAGGCACTGTCCCCCTTACCTACCTCGAACAGCTGACAGGAAAAGTAGCTCCAGGTGTCTCATTGCAAATATCAAGCATCATGGGCAGATTGCTGGACATTCGTCATTGGGCAGTTGCTATCTGTTGGGTTGTGGGGACCACGTCAGCTATTTTCTTTGGGAAGAGATTCTTATAGGAAACTGGGTACATAGGAAGGCCTGGAGGAGGAGTCTCCAGGCTGACCTTGCAGGAATCATTTCTGGGACCCCAGGTAGAATGGACCCACTGAGGGGCTGCTCCCTCTGCTGTCCTGGGAGGGTGCACGAGCCGGAGATGGCTGCAGACACCGCTGACCTGCGAAGACATGGACTTGGGCTGCGTCAGTGACCAGGAAGCTGCTGCTGCCTCTGCGGGCCGGGACAGTGCAGTGCCCCTGTGGGCGAGCCCTGGCCGCCGTGGCCGGCCTTCCCACCGTGGCTGTGCCTTCCCTCCATGGCCTTGCCTGCCCGCCGTGGCCATGCCTGCTCACAGAATGAGCTGCTGTGGCAGCAAACACCCTCCATCTCACCGCCACCTTCCAGGCCCTGAGCACATGCTCTCATTTGCATTGACAGCCTGAGTTGCAAGAGACCCTGGGAAAGGCAATTTTTAGTTTTGAGCCTTCAAGCCTCTGAGCACAGGAAGGAATACCTCTCCATCATAGCCTTTTATGTGGAATCAGTTATGCTTCAAAGAACATGTGCATTTTTCACCATCTTAATTCAAATACAGATATGAATATACTGCAAGAATATGCAAAAATTAGATAATTAAATAGGCACATAACGTGCTCTCAGAAATTTCAGTGCGCCTCTGTGGACTCCTGAACTCACTAATTTAAAACATCTTCAAGCAAAGCAAGTTTTATACAATATGTCTAGCTACAAAGAAAAAGTCCCATGCAATTAGAGGGCTCTTGTGGGTTCCCAGTTGATGTGCATATGAGTGTACATCAAGTCCTGTGCTTAGAATAAGTGACTTTTTTTTTCCGACCTGGGGAGAATACAGATGTGTTGTGTGTCCCAGCATGAGATGCTGTGTAATCAGAGAGCTTGGATGGCTGGCTGCACCAAGAGGTGTTTCTCATTCAAGAACTCTTGTAAGGGGACGCTTCGGTGGCTCAGTGGGTTAAGTGTCTGCCTTTGGCTCAGGTCATGATCCCAGGGACCTGGGATCAAGGCCCTTATCAGGCTCCTTGCTCAGTGGGGAGCCTGCTTCTCCCTCTGCTTGCTTCTCTCTCTGCTTGTGCGCTCTCTCCCTCTGACAAATAAATAAAAGCTTAAAAAAAAAAAAGAACTATTGTAAGATAGGAAAATTGGAGCCTACAACTACCGTAGTGGCTTCTCTGCTTGATGTGACTGGTACCTAATGACCTTGTGCAACGCAAAAACCGTACTACCTCAGGAGCTCATCGTAGCAGTTAAGTCAGTTAATATGTGTAAAGTGCTTAGAGTAGTGCATGGCATATCATAAATACTATGTGAGTGGTTGCTATTATTATTATATCATTATTATTTTCTAAAAAATGGGGATAACTCTGACTTATAGAATTGTTACAAAGCTTAAATGAGTTTAGTCCTTGGTATAAGTAAGCACTGAATGAACTTAGCTATACAGTAATATGATCATAATGTTCTAACTCTTAGAATGATGCTTTCATGGTAGCATATTACCCTAGGCCTTTTAACCCAGATGCCTCCTACCTCTGAAGAGTAAGACAGACTTGCTGGTTTCAGTGTGAGAGGAGAGCACAAAGACCATCTTCTTTTCTCCCAGGCAGGGCATTTTCTCGGTGATGTGCACATTTACTCCACCGGTTTAGCATGCTGTACAGTCTTCCAGTAGAACCTCAAGTCCAAGATGTTAGTTTACTTTTGGAAAATTATTTTTCTGACCAAAATGACTTTGCACCACACTTATTCACTGTGTGAATTAAGGTCCCTGCCCTTAAAATTGGGCCAAGTTTGATGAAAAAATTAGGTTGACCTTGGTGAAGTTTAGGAATCCATATAGTTCATTAATTCATATTTATATAATCAAATACTTTGGACTAATCTGGTAGAGAACATTTTTGCAGAAGTATCTGGTAGACTGTTGAATCATTTCTAGACTGTTGAATCATTTCTTGGGGGTTAAATAGAAACTACGTTCAGATTTTGTGGTTTTAAGAAAGGACTTTCTCGGGGCGCCTGGGTGGCTCAGTCGTTAAGCGTCTGCCTTCGGCTCAAGTCATGGTCTCAGGGTCCTTGGATCGAGCCCCTCATCGGGCTCCCTGCTCAGCGGGAAGCCTGCTTCTCCTTCTCCCACTCCCCCTGCTTGTGTTCCCTCTCTTGCTGTGTTTCTCTCTGTGTCAAATAAATAAATAAATAAAATCTTAAAAAAAAAAAAAAAGAAAGGACTTTCTCTAGCCTGATGAATAGTGACAGTAACACAGGGAATGGAATTCTTGGGGAAGCTTCTGGTACCTTTTTGCAGTTGTATACCAATGAGTAAGTGTTGTCATGATCAGCAAAGTGTAGGTTCTGGAGGGAAGAATGATAAAACACCTATATGAGAGTTAAAGTCCTATGTAGTTGAGACGAAGGTGTCTGAGTGGGGCAAAGAGAAACTCTGAAGCTCTCAAACACGTTTTAAGAATTGTTAGGAATCTATTTGAAAGTTTTCAACACTGAGCATTGAGCAGCCATCTTCCATTGAAATGATACAAATGGACTTTGTCTGACATACTCTGCAGAGACATGGAAGTCAGGCAGGGCCGTTCCTCAGCTGGGGTGGAGGGTAGGCTGAGGATGAGGACCAGGGTGACCCTGCCCCTGTGTGCAGGGCATTTTCTTGGGGCTGAAGTTTCCACAGCTGTGTCCAAGCCCCTCTTCTGAGTCCTCTGCTGCTACAGTGAAAAGTACTTTAACGATACCTCCAGTCTTGTGGTTACAGACCCTGGGGAAGGCGGGATGGGGAGGAGAAGTGTGGTAAATTCCAAGGCAGGCAGACTCAGGAACCTCCTGACTCAGGAAATACCAAGGTCTTCCAATAAATGGAACCAGTTGGTGTTGGTATGCTTATCTACAAATGATAAAGTGAATTAAAAATGTTAGGTTTTGGGGGTGCCTGGGTGGCTCAGTCAGTTAAGCATCTGCCTGCGGCTCAGGTCATGATCCCAGGGTCCTGGGATCAAGCCCCATGTCTGCTGTCTGCTCAGTAGGGGGGCTGCTTCTCCCTCTCCCTCTGCCTGCTGCTCCCCCTGCTTGTACTCTCTGCCTCTCTCTCTGTCAAATTTAATAAATAAAATCTTTTTAAAAAATGTTAGGTTTTAAAAAAATAAGAGTAATTGAACAGATTGACTTAGTCCCCACTGTGTATAAGGCCCACTGCATGAAGGGAGAGGTGAACCCAACCCAATATCCCAGGCCTCCAGTGTGGGACCTCAGAGTGAGGCCCAATTTCTTCTGATAACTTGAACTACAATAATTTAACAACTGCCTTCCTGACTGCATCCAGTATGGATCATCTCTGGAGAGTCCATCTTTCAATGAGTTCCTTGGGAACATTTCCAAGAATTCCTACTGCTGTTTTTCCCCGTCTTTGCTTGCCTGCTAGTGCGTCCCTAGCCCAGCTGTCCCATCCTACGCACATCAAAGCCTCACCCGTTGCTCCTAGGTGCCTTTGCTGCTGCTGCAGAAGCTTTGACCAATCTCCAGAGATGCTCCTGTGAAGCCCACCCTCTTCACCACCACCCTGGAGCTGTTGCAGATTCTGTGAACTTGCCTAGATCGAACAGCTTCCATCTTCCCTAAGCCCTGACACTTGTTCTGGGTACCAGTTCCAGTTCAGACTCCTCTTTGCTTCTAGTGACTTGACTTTTAGGAGCCCCCAGCATCCTTTCCTACAGTCTGACCTGGTTCTCCCTATGCCACATGGGTCCACCTGATGCATCCCAGTGTCATTGAGCCTCCAAAAAAAAGAGATGGGGTTGTGGTCTATTTCCACTCAGGGGGCCTTACGTAAATGCCTGGATGTAGTCATATGTATGGAATTGGTGTTGTCCAGCTTTCCCAAGAAACATCAGGACCAATGCACCAGAGGATTACTGGGGCAAGGGCACACTTTATTTCTCCTGCCAAAAGCCCTTGCCTGCTTAAAAATACTCTAGAGATACCTGGATAAGCAAGAAAGACACAGCCTTCATTGTGACATGTGAAGGAGTGCAGCATTGAGGAAAGGCCTTCGTAAGCAGAGGGCAGGGATCCATGGAAACTGAGGTGCTAGAGGAAAGATGGGGGAAGGGTGGGGAGGGCAAGTAATTCATGATGCCAGGGAAGCAAGGCTGTGGGACACACGGTGGGACACCTGAGCTTTGTCCAAGGAGAGACACTGAGGAAGGGACCTTAGAGGCATCTAGATAAGCACCTCATGTTACCAGAGGAAACTGAGAACCTGAGAGACAAAGGAAGTCTTCCAAGGCCATTCAGTGAGATAAGCCCATTAAACAATTGTTGCTTCCATCACATCTTGCTGCCTCCAAGGGTGAAGGAAGAGTGTAAGGATGGAATTGCAGAGAAATTTTAAAGGAGAGGGGAGTTGTCCTCTGATCTCCTTAGTGAGGAGGCTGCAATCTTCAAGTCACAGGCGATGTGGCGAGGTTTGTGGAGAGTGAAGAACTGGGATGACCCTGACACTGTGCACCTAAGTATGGCCATATTGGGCTGCTATCAGCAGTGTGGCTCTTGCCCTCAGGGGGGAAGGTGATGGAGCCAAAGCTGTTGCATAAGGGACCTGGGGCGATCATTGATCTGTCAGCATTGTTGAACTAATGCACGGGAGTAGAATTCTACAGCAAGCTGCTCAGGATCTGCCTGAAATCCTGGGAGGAGCTTTAAACTGCACACTTCAGTACACAATTGGATGGCAGTGATACTCTCCTCACTGCACTTTCTGTAAAATTCAAAGCAGGCACAGAATTTAAAGCAAAAGGCCACAAGAGTAGCTGCAGACGCGAACGGCTGCATTCTGACCCTCCACCTCTCTGTGGCTGCCTCCAGGGCACATGAGGAAACACGGCCTTGCCTGGCAAGTTCTGATGGTACGATCACAGACAGGAAGTATGGAGCAACTAAGACTAATTGCACATGATGGAATCAGACGGACTTGGTATTCAGACAGAGTAGAGCAGTTCTCTGGAGACTCCCAGAGTCATGCTGCCTGGACTCACTTGCCAGACTTCAGATCTCACATGAGCATTCCACACTGCCAGCAAATCCTAGTAGTGGCATTTTCCTACACACTGGGTTGACCATTTCATGTCTTCTCTCTTCAGATCTCCACACCCCTCTCCATTCTTGGCTGATGATCTTGTCTCCTGTTTCACAGTGAAAAACAGATAGCTCAAGGTCAACCCCTCCACTTTGTCCCCATCCCATCCCCTTTCTCCTCAAGAACTCTTCTCATGCAGTTACCCTATTCTCCCTCAGCACCAGTTTCTACCTCTACTCAGTCATCCCCATCAACATGCCAACCAGACTTCATTTCACCAGCTACTGCTCCATTTCTCTGCTTGTTTGCAAAGCAAAATGTCTCAAAAGAGTTACTCATCCTTAACGTCTCCACTTCATCCCCTCCTTTTTCTTTCCTCCCCTTGGACTTTTACTCTGCCAGTCCTGAAATGACTTGTATCTGGGTCACCAATGACCTACATCTTGCCAAAACCAAAGCCCTCACTGTAGTCAGTCTCGACAGAATTTAACACAGCAGGTCACTTCCTCCTTGTTGAAACACTTCTCCCCCCTGAGTCCGTATGTGCCTGGTTTTCCTTTCACCTTGCTCTCCGCACCCCCCGCCCTTTTGGTCTTCTTCTCTGGTTCCTTTTCTACCAAATCTCTACTGGTTGTGGGGCCAACAGAGCTCTGTCTGGCCTTTTTCCCTGACTAAAAACTCTCTACCTAAATAAGCTCATCCAGTGGCAGGATTTTAAGTCCTATTTAAATATTTAATATTGAGGTGCCTGGGTGGCTCAGTCAGTTAAGCATCTGACTCTTGATTTTGGCTCAGGTCATGATCTCGGGGTTGTAGGATCCACCCAGTGTTGAGCTCTGTGCTCAGCACTGAGTCTGCTTGGGATTTTCTCTTTCTCCCCCTCCCTTTGCCCCTCCCCCCTCCTGAATGAATGAATGAATGAATAAATAAATAAATAAAAAAAATCTTTTTAAAAAATAAATGTTTAATACTCTCCAATTTACATTTCCAGGCTGAACCTTTCTACTTGAGTTTCAGGCTGTTATGTATAATAGCCCCATTGATACTGCCACTTGGATGTGTGTAAGAGACATCCTTCCATTTAAAACCAAACCCTTGATTTTTTCCCCAGACCTATCCTTTCTCATTTCAGGAAATGACATCATTATCTCCCCAGCTGCTCAGGCCTCAAACAGCAGAACTATTCTTGATTCCTCAATTTCCCTCAGACCTTGTATTAAGTTCTTAGATCGTCTGTAATAAATTACCTCAAATGGGCAAATAAAAGCACCAGAAATTTATTCACTCACAGTTCTAGAGGCTAGAAGTCTGAAATCAAGGTACCAGAGAGGCCAGGCTCTCTGGAGGCGCTAAGGAAGGAGTCCACCTTGCCTCTTCTGGCTTCTGGTGATTGCTGGCAATCCCTGACAAACTCAATTTGGGGCAGCAGAAATCCAGTCTCCCCTCTGTACAAAATTCCACATCTGATCCAGCAGCAAGCCTTAGCCCTCCATCTCCAATACTTTTTACCACTCCTACCACACCTTTGTCCCAACCCACATCACCTCGATCACTCAGATAACTGCCTCCTACCTGGTCTCTCTCACTCCACTTTTGCCCCTTCCAATCCACACTTCACAAGGCAGCCAGAGTAACCTGTCCAAAGTGTAAATCAGATTATTATTTCTATGCAAAACCCTCTGGCTTCCCAATACCAAAGAACAAAATCCAGCTCTTTAACTTGGCTTGAGAGGTGCTGGGTGATCCTTCCAGCTCTCTACCTTCCTCACCATTCTCTGGCCCTCATGTTCACCAGGCTGCAGTCACACTGGGCTGCTTTCTGTCCCTCTAAGCCTGCTGAGCTTCTAGGTCTTTCCATTTGCTGTTCTGCTTGAAACACTCCTCTCCCAGGACCTCATGTGCCCACCTCCTTTTCATCATTCAAGTCCCAACTCATGAGTCCCCTCCTGAGAAAGGGCTTCCCAACCCGCCTAGCAGATGTGCTGTCTCATTAGCTGAGTTATGCTCCCCCTAGCTCTTCTTTTCTGTGCCTGATTTACCTTGTTTATTTGCTCATAGATTTACTGTTTATTATTTCTGTGGCCCTCCAATAGATCCTAGGTTCTGTGAGCAGCTCTTTAGTTCTCCGTGTCCACTGCTATACCCCAGCTCCTAAAAGTGATTGCCACAAGATGCTCAATTTGTGTCTGACTAAAATGGGCTACCTTTGTATTTTGTGGCTTCCCCCCTCCCTTCCAAGGTATGTTTCATTTTCTAGTAGTAAAATCCACCATTTTTATGCATTAAAAATTTTGTATAAATTCCTACATGTTAACAATCAAGAGGGAGAAAATGGCCTGTTTTCATACCCCTCCCCACCTATCTCTAAACGTCTCTGCTTTGGATTCTTCAGAATATCTCAACTAATTTTGTGGCCACCCCTCCCAGCCTTACCCCACATACACAGGTGCATGCTCATTCCCAACTTGGTACACACTTTGTACACACCTTCCCCGGAGAAGAAGCTAGCACCTCACCCCCATGAAAAAGCATTTCTTAATGTGTGTGTAGAAGACTATAGAAAGAAATACAGAAGGATTTTTACAGTTATTACTGTTTGGGTTTGTGGGGAAAATCGACTTGATGTAAAGGATATGAATATTGTTTCACATCAATGTGCTGAGTCACATCTTAATCCAGAATAGGTAGCAAATGCCCATTAGGGAATTCAAACTAATGTACCAAAATATCTTCCTCCTTCCTCCCTTTGTTTTTCAGATAGATGGTTACAAAGTTAGGCAGAAAAGAAAATGATCAACAAATTTAAAATTTGTTCCTCTTTGTTTTTGGTATTCTCCATGTTAACCATTTCTAGTTCATTCACTGTATTTTCTTTTTTTTTAATTTTAATTCCAAGATAGTTAACATACAGTATTATATTGGTTTGAGGTATACAATGTAGTGCTTCAACAATTCTATACCTTATTCAGTGCTCATTATGATACATGTGCTCTTAATCCCCTTCACCTATTTTACCCCTCCCCCAACCCACCTCCCCTCTGGTAATGGTCAGTTTGTTAAGAGTCTGTTTTTTGGTTTATTGCTTTTTTTCCTTCCTTCATTTATTTTATTTAATTCCACATATCAGTGAGATCATATGGTATCTTTCTCTAACTTATTTCACTTAGAATTATACTCTCTAGATCCATCCACATTGTTGCAAGTGGCCAGATTTCATTCTTTTTTATGGCTCAGTAATATTCCATTGTGTATGTATTCCACATCTTCTTTATCCATTCTTCTATCGATAGATACTTGGGGTGCTTCTATAATTTGGCTATTGTAAATAATGCTGCAATCAACATAGGGTGCATATATCTTTCCAAATTAGTGTTTTCGTATTCTTTGGGTAAACAGCCAGTAGTATGATTACTAGATCATATGGTAATTCTATTTTTAACTTTTTTAAAAAAGATTTTATTTACTTGAGAGAGAGAGAACGAGCAGGGGGAGAGGGAGAAGCAAACTCTCCGCCAAGCAAGGAGCCCGATGCAGGGCTCAATCCCAGGACTCGGGGATCATGACCTGAGCCGAAGACAAACACTTAACCAACTGAGCCACCCAGGTGCCCCTATTTTTAACTTTTTGAGGAAATTCCATATTGTTTTCCACAGTGGCTGCTCCTGTTTGCATTCCCACCAACAGTGCTCAAGGGTTCCTTTTTCTCCACATCCTCGCCAACACTTCTTGTTTCTTGTTTTTCTGATTTTAGCCATTCTCATAGGTGTGAGATGATGTTTTAGTGTGGTTTTAATTTGCATTTCTCTGATAATGAGTGATGTTGAGCATCTTTTCCTGTATTTGTTGTCTATCTGTATATCTTAGGAGAAATGTCTATTCATGTCTTCTGCCCATTTTTTAATTGGGGTATTGTTTTTTTTTTTTTGGTGTTAAGTTGTATATGTTCGTTATATATTTTGGATACTGAACCTTTATTGGCTATATTACTAGCAGATATCTTATCCCATTCGTTAGGTTACCTTTTAGTTTTGTTGATTGTTTCCTTTGCTGTGCAGAAGCTTTTTTTTTTTTTTTAGATTATTTATTTATTTATTTGAGAGAGAGAGAATGAGAGAGAGAGCACATGAGAGGGGGGAGGGTCAGAGGGAGAAGCAGACTCCCTGCTGAGCAGGGAGCCCGATACGGGACTCGATCCAAGGACTCCAGGATCATGACCTGAACCGAAGGCAGTCGCTTAACCAACTGAGCCACCCAGGCGCCCTGTGCAGAAGCTTTTTATTTTGTTGTAGTCCTAGTAGTTTATTTTTGTTTTCCTTTCCCTTGCCTCAGGAGACATTTCTAGAAAAATGTTGCTATGGCTGATGTCAGAGAAATTACTGCCTATGCTCCCTTCTAGGATTTTTATGGTTTTGGGTCTCACATTTAGATCCTTAATCCATTTTGAGTTTATTTTCATGTATGAAATAAGAATACTTACAGCATGTAGCTATCCAGTTTTTCCAACACCATTTGTTGAAGAGACTGTCTTTGCATATTCTTGCCTCCTCTGTCAAGGATTAATTGACCATATAATCGTGGGTTTATTTCTGGTCTTCCCATTCTGTTCCATTGATCTATATTTTTGCCCGAGTACCATACCATTTTGATTACTACAGCTTTGTAGTATATCTTAAATCTAAGATTGTGTTACCTCCGGCTTTGTTCTTTTTCAAGATTCTTTGCCTATTTGGGGTCTTTTGTGATTTCATACAAATTTTAGGATTATTTGTTCTAGTTTTGTGAAAAATGCTGTTGTGGTATTTTGATGGGGACTATATTAAATCTATGGATTGCTTTCAGTGGTATAGGCATTTTTACAATATTTGTTCTTCCAATCTATGAGCATGAAGTATCTTTCCTTTTGTTTGTTCGTCTTCACTTTTTTTTCATCAATGTTGTTTTATAGTTTTCAGAGTACAAGTCTCTCACCTCCTTGGTAGAGTTTATTCCTAGGTATTTTATTATTTTTGGTGCAATTGCAAATGGGATTGTGTTCTTAATTTCTCTTCCTGCTACTTCATTATTAGTGTATAGAAATGCAATGGATTTCTGTATACTGATTTTGTATACTGTGACCTCATTGAATTCATTTATCAGTTCTAGTAGTTTTTTGGTGGAGTCCTTAAGATTTTCTATATAGAGTATCATGTCATCTGCAAATAGTGAAAGTTTTACTTCTTCCTTACCATTTTGGATATCTTTTATTTCTTTTCCTTGTCTGATTGCTGTGGCTAGGACTTCCAGTACTATGTGGAATAAAAGTGGTGAGAGTAAGACATCCTTGTCTTATTCCTGATCTTAGCGGGAAAGCTCTCGGTTTTTTGCCATTGAATATGATGTTAGCTGTGGGTTTTTTATATATGGCCTTTATTATGTTGAGGTATGTTCCCTCTAAACCTACTTCGTTGTGGGTTTTTATCATGAATGGATGTTGTACTTTGGCAAATGCTTTTTCTACATCTATTGAAATTATCATATGATTTTTATCCTTTCTCTTGTTGATATGATGTGTCATGTTGATTGATTTGCAAATATTGAACCACCCTTGCATCCCCAGAATAAATCCCACTTGATTGTGGTGAATAGTTTTTTTAATGTATTGTTGGATTCAGTTTGCTAATATTTTGTTGAGGATTTTTGCATCTATGGTCATCAGAGATATTGGCCTGTAGTTTTCTTTTTTCATAGTGTCTTTTTTTTTTTTAAAGATTTTATTTATTCATTTGAGAGAGAGAGAATGAGAGAGAGAGAACACATGAGAGGGGATAGGGTCAGAGGACGAAGCAGACTCCCTGCCGAGCAGGGAGCCTGATGCGGGACTCGATCCAGGGACTCCAGGATCATGACCTGAGCCGAAGGCAGTCGCTTAACCAACTGAGCCACCCAGGCGCCCTTCATAGTGTCTTTATCTGGTTTTGGTATCAGGGTAATGCTGACCTCATAGAATGAATTTGGAAGCTTTTCTTCCCTTTCTATTTTTTTGCAATAGTTTGAGCAGAATAGGTGTTAACTCTTCTTTAAATATTTGGTAGAATTCCTGTGAAGCCATTTGGTCCTGAACTTTTGTTTGTTGAGAGGTTTTTGATTACTGAATCAATATCATTGCTGGTAATCAATCTGTTCAAATTTTCTATTTCTTCCTGAATCAGTTTTGGAAGGTTATATGTTTCTGGGAATTTATCTGTTTCTTCTAGGTTGCCCACTTTATTGGCATATAATTTTTCATAATATTGTCTTATAATCCTTTATATTTCTGTGGTGTTGGCCATTTCTCCTCCTTCATTTCTGATTTTGTTTACTTGAGTTGTCTTTCTCTTTTTTTTTTTTTTTATAAGCCTGGCTAAGGGTTTATCAATTTTGTTGATCTTTTCAAAGAACCAGCTCCTGGTTTCATTGTACTATTGTTTCTTTAGATTCTATTTCATTTATTTTTGCTCCAGTCTTTATTATTTCCTTCCTTTGACTTGTTTTGAGTTTTTGTTCTTCTTTTTCTAAGTCCTTTAAGTGTATGGTTAGATTGTTTATTTGAGGTTTTCCTTGCTTCTTGAGGTAGGCCTCTGTTGCTATATACTTCCCTCTTAGAACAGCTTTTGCTGCATCCCAAAGATTTTTGGACCACTGTGTTTTCATTTTCCTTTGTCTGTATGTATTTTTTTAATTTCCTCTTTGATTTCTTGGTTGACCCATTCATTGTTAGGTATCATGTTATTTAGCTGACATATATTTGTGTTCTTTCCAGATTTTTTCTTGTGGTTCATTTCTAGTTTCACAGCTTTGTGGTCAGAAAAGATGCATGGCATGACTTCAGTCTTTTTGAATTTGTTGGCCACTTGTTTTGTGGCCTAATACATGATCTATTCTGGAGAATGTTCCATGTGCACTTGAAAAGAACGTGTATTCTGCTTTTTTAGGATGGAATGTTCTGAATAAATCTGTTAAATCCATCTGGTCCAATGTGTCATTCGAAACCACTGTTTCCTTGTTGATTTTCTGTTTGGATGATCTATCCATCGATGTAAGTGGGGTGTTAAAGTTCCCTACTATTATTGTATTACTATAAATTACTTCCTTTATGTTTGTTATTAGCTGCTTTATGTATTTGCAGGCTCCTGTTGGGTGCATAAATATTTACAATTGTTATATCTTCTTGTTGGATTTTTTTCCTTATGATTATATAGTGTCCTTCTTTGTCTCTTGTTATAGGCTTTGTTTTAAAGTCTGTTTTTTCTGGGAGCGCCTGTGTGACTCAGTCAGTTATACATCTGCCTTTGGCTTAGGTCATGATCCCAGTCTTGGAATCAGCCCCCTGCCCCCCTTTCCCTGCATCTGCCAGACTCCCTGCTCACTGGGGAGCCTGCTTCTCCCTCTCCCTCTGCCCCTCACCCCTGTTTGTTCACATTCTCTCTCTCTGCATTCTCTCTCTCAAATAAATAAAATCTTTAAAAAAATAGTCTATTTTGTCTGATATGAGAATTGCTACTCCAGCTTTCTTTTCACTTCCATTTGAATAATAAATGCTTTTCCATACCTTCACTTTTCATCTGCATGTGTCTTTAGGTCTGAAATGAGTCTCTTGTAGGCAGCATATAGATAGATCTTGCCTTTTTATCCATTCTGTCACCCTGCACCTTTTGATTGGGGTGTTTAGTCCATTTACATTGTGAGTAATTAATGACAGGTATGTACTTATTGCCATTTTGTTACTTGTTTTATGGTTGTTTTTGTAGTTCTTCTCTATACCTTTCCTTTCTTGCTCTTTTTTCTCATGGTTTGCTGGCTTTCTTTAATGATATACTTGCATTCCTTTCTCTTTATTTTTTCATATCTATTATTGGTTTTTGATTTGTGGTTACCATTAGATTTGTACATAACATCTTCTGTATATAGCAGTCTATAGTAAGTTGATGGTTACTTAAGTTTGAACCCATTCTTTACTTTTCCCCTCACCCCATTTTAAAATTTTTTAAAAAATATTTTATTTATTTATTTGACACAGAGAGAGCACAAGCAGGGGGAGTGGCAGGCAGAGGGAGAGGGAGAAGCGATGCAGGGCTCGATCCCAGGACCCTGGGATCATGACCCGAGCCGAAGGCAGACACTTAACCAACTAAGCCACCCAGGTGCCCCCCGACCCGATGTTTTAGATATATGGTGTCATATTTTACATCCTTTTGTGAATCCCTTGACTGATTTTTATAGATGTACTAAATTTTACTCTGTGTGCTTCCTAGTTTTCTTATTCTTACTTACGGTTTTCCTTTCCACTCAAAGAGCCCCCTTTAACATTTCTTGTAGGGCTGGTTTAGTGGTCATGAACTCTTTTGTTTGTCTGGGAAACTCTTTATCTCCCCTTCTATTCTGAATGATAGACTAGCTGGATAGAGTATTATTGGCTGCAGATTTTTCTTTTAAGTACTTTGAATATATCATGCTACTCCCCCTAGCCTGCAGATTTTCTGCTGAAAAATCAGCTGACATCCATGTGGGGTTTCCCTTCTATGTAACTGTTTCCTTTCTTCTTGCTGCCTTTAAAATCACTACTTTTTGCCATTATAATTACTATATTTCTTGGTGTGGACATCCTTGGGCTGATTTTGTTGGAGGCTTTCTGTGCCTCCTGGATCTGGATTTTCATTTCCTTTCCCAGATTAGGAAAGTTTTCAGCTATTATTTCTTTCTCTCTTTTTTTAAGATTTTATTGATTTATTTGTCAGAGAGAGAGAGAAAGCACAACCAGGGGGAGCAGGAGACAGAGGAAGAAGCAGACTCCCTGCTGAGCAGGGAGCCCGATGCGGGACTCGATCCCAGGACCCTGGAATCATGACCTGAGGTGAAGGCAGACCTTAACCGACTGAGCCACCCAGGCGTCCCACAGCTATGATTTCTTCAAGTAAATTTTCTGTTCCCTTCTCTCTCTTTTCTCCTGGGGTTCCTATAATATGAATGTTATTATGCTTGATGCTGTCTCTGAATTCCCTATATCTATTTTCATTTTTTATTATTTTTTTTTTCCTTTCCAGTTCCATTTCTCTGTCCTCCAGGTCACTAATCCATTCTTCTGTTTCCTCTAGTCTACTGTTTATTCCCTCTCCTGTATTTTTATTTTTGGTTATGGAGTTCTTCATCTCTGATTGGTTCTTTTTTAGGTTTTCTATCTTTTTGTTGGGGGATCTCACTGAGATCCTCCACTCTTTCTCATGTCCAGTGAGTATCTTTACGACCATTACTTTAAATTCTCTATTAGGCATATTACTTATCTCCATTTCATTTAGCTCCTCATTGTGATGTTGTCGTGTTCTTTCATTTGGGACATATTTCTCTGTCTCCTCAATGCTGCATGCCCCCTAGTATTGTGGCTGAGCCACATTTGCCTTTAGTCCAGTCATCTGCAATGGCTCTCTTTACCTGTTTGGGCAGGGTTTAGTCTGTGCCTTGTTAGTGGGCCAGTCTGGGGTTGCTTTGGGCTTGGGTTGAGTCAGACTAGGGGTTTGCCAGAGCTATAGTAGCCCTGAACTACAGGGTGCTTTCTCTATGTCGTCCCCTCAGAAACTTTCAATGGTGAACAGGGCCTGCAGTCAGACCGGATATCTGTCCCAACTGCTGGAGCTGCAGTTGGACTGGTGTGTGTTGGTTATCTTCCTCTCCTCCTGGGGCAGGAATCCCTTTGGAGACGTGCTGGTCCCTGTTAGGGCTGCTTGCACACTGCCAGGCTTGTGGCACTGTTTTGGATGGGCTCTGGCCAAGGGTGTACTGGAGGGGAGGGGGGCATGTCTGCAGGAGAATGTGGGTGCTGGGCAAGCAGTTTTAGCAAGGTTTGTGCAGATCTGCTGTGTGAGGAGACCAAGTGCTCAGGCCTGACTGGTGGGAGCATGTCCATAGGAGAACACAGGGGGCAGGGCATGCTGTTAGCAATTTAAATGTAGGGAGTGTTGGTGCAGGACTGGTGCCCATAGGTGTCCATGTGTCTAGGCTATGGGGCAATGGAGGGAATGGGGTCCGCCAGCATCTTTGTTCCTGGAGAAGTCTTCCAAGGATCCCTGCCCCTCCAGCACATGCTCTGAGATGAGTAGAGAAGTCTCGCTCCTGTTTACCCCTGGTGTTTTTCAAGCTGCTCCTCCTTTGCTGTATCTCCAAAGGGCTGTTGGTTGTGTGGGCTCTTTAAGGGTGTGGACTCCATTTCTTGTGGCCCTGAAGCTCTCCCAGAGTCAAGCCTGCTGACTTTTAAAGTTCCAGGTGTTAAGCCCCACTGACTGTAAGAACTCATGAAGTTATACAGCTCTGGTTTTCAAAGCCAAATGTTATTCATCTTCCCTGGGCAGGTTCTCCATGCTTGGCCTATCTGTTTCTTTCCCCTTTCCACACCTGCAGGGTCCCTCCCTCCGAGGGCAGTGCCATGGGTTTGTTTAGCTACCAGCTAAGTCTCTGCCCTTCCTACCCTCTGAGTGTGGCCTTTTCTGTACATTTAGCTGTGGAGGGTCTGTTCTGCAAGTCTTTGGCTTGTTTTCTGCATCGTTTACACTCATGTGGGTGTTATCTAGATGTATCTGTGGGAGGAGGTGAGCTTGGGGTCCTCCTACTCCGCGATATTCCCCCGAAGTCCTCACATTCACTGTATCTTCGAAGGCCTCTTGACTAATCCTGGTTGTGCTGTCAAGAAACTCTGACATAAAGTAATCTATATCTTGATTTTGTTTTTAGATTGCTATATCTTAGTTTTCAAACTGGTTCAACTTATTGTCTCCTATGAACCTGTGTCACCTCTCAGTTTCTAGGCTATTTCTTTCCTTCTTGTCTCAGCAATAATCCTGACAAGTTACTTTCCTTGCTTGCTGGCTTCACTTTCCACCGACTCCTCAAATGCCCTCATTCTGCTTGGGCAGAAGTCACCATCACCCTCTTTACTGGCATTCCTGTTCCTGTTGCATTTCCATGCCAGCACAGAAGTTGGTGGCCGCAGCAATGGGAGGGCTGAAGATTACACGGCAATAAACAGGAGCACCTTACCCTTCTTGGGAGCAGTCACTCAGGTAGTGTGTTTCAATGGGAAGAGCCTGGGTTTTAGAATCAGATCATCTGGCCATAAATTCTGTCTCTCTCCTTTTACTATCTGTGATCTTAGGTGGCGACTGGACTTCTCTGAGCCTGAGTTTTCTCATCTGTAAAAACAAGGAATATATTTTCTGGAATTGTGAGAATAGAAGTAATACACAAAGGCTCTCACAAGTTTTTAAGTTTAGTGTAAAATTATTCCTTTAAGAATCTTGACAGCACAGGGGCGCCTAGGTGACTCAGTTACCTGAGCGTCCAACTCTTGATTTAGGCTCAGGTCATGATCTCAGGGTTGTGAGATCAAGCCCCACATCAGGTTCTGTGCTGGGCATGGAGCCTGCTTAAGATTCTCTCTCTCCCTCTGACTCTCTTCCCCCACTTGTGCACCTGCTCTCTTGCTCTCTTAAAAAAAAAAAAAGGATCTATACAGCACACATTTTTAAAAATCCATAAAAACAATTCAGCTGATAGTCTTAGTTACTTATTTCCCTGAAAGATGAAAGCAAGTGAAAGATACTGATTTTGCCATTCTTCGTGTATTTTTTATCACAGTAATGATAAATCTGCTGAGCTTCTTTCCCTCAGTCTATAAAAGTATGTTTTTTTATTGTTAAAGTTAATTGTACTTAGAGAAAATCTCAGGTTAATGCAAGAAGAACTTAAAAACTGAGAGATAAGAACACATTTATAAATAGGTTAAAAAAAAACACAAAAACCCAAAACCACTATGCAGCATTTGTTCATTGCCTTATGCATATCTTAGCAATAGAACACTGTTATCATGATGTTCAGCGTAGTGTATGTGCAAATCTCCTGCTTGTCTGTGTTCACCTTTTTTTTTCCAGTATACTAGCTATGTGATCTTGAGCAAGTAACTTACCTTCTTCATATCTAGGAATGTATTTTCTATTTGGTTCAGTGTGCAGTGGGGAGACGATAGAAGTACTCGTGCTAGAACAGTAACAAGTGAAAGGGAGATTTAAGATTATTTTTGAAGAGACAGGTAACTTGCTCATTTGCAGGGTTTCCAATTATACACTTTGGCGTTTTACTTGTTTGGAGGCTCTCTCGTCCCCATTTATAAAGCAAACTCCATGAGATCAAGGACCACATCTCGGTCGCCCAGCACCACACAGTACCTGGAACACAGTAGAAGCTCTACAGCTGCTGGCTGAATAATTGAATTATGGGTGGAGGAAGACTAGAAGGACAGAGAGAATGAAAGAAGGAGGATTATCAAGGAGACAGTAGCTACTACACATGTGTGAAGAACCCAGACTTAGCATTGTGGCAGGAGAGTGGAGAAAAGGGGATAAATCTGACAGATGCTACCAAAAAGTTAACAGTGTTTGCTGACTGAATGGGAAAAGCAAAGGAGAGACAGAGAAGAGTGAGGTTTCCCACCTGAGAAGCTGAAACTGTGGTTATCCCGTTACCTCAACAGGAAAGTTAAGATGGGGAGGAGCTTGAGAGCAAGAAACATACATTTAATTCTTGGGTGTATTACTTATGAGGATAGAATGTGTCATTATGTGGAAATCTCTCCTAAGAAGCTTGAAATGAGGGATTTGGGGGCATATTGGAACTGGAGGTGTTGGTTGGAGTGCACAGAAAAACCATGAGACAGTTAGGTCCCTGAGGGAGTGAGAACTGAATGGAGTCAGCTGGAGCACAGACCGGGAACCAAGGAATGAGACAGTGGTGGACAAACTGGAGGATTGGGCACGGAGTGGGGAGAGTATTTGGTGACAGAAGCAAAGTGGGGACGGTAAGAGAAGAAGCATGCTCTGCTTGTTCCTGCAGACATGTTTCAGAGTAAAGAACACAGTTACCCGGGATTTCTAGGAAATTCATGCAGATAGTTTAAATATAGTCTAAAAATCAGGTTGTCTAGATCAGTCACTTTCAAACTTTTTTATTGCAACGTACTCTAAGAAATAACATTTTACATTTTGACTCAGGGTACACACACACACACATACACAATTGATACAAAAGTTTCCCTCAAGAATACTCACCCCCGCTATGTACAGTCTATTCAAATAGTCAGTTTTCATCTATTTCATTTTTTAAATTCTGCTAAAGCCCACTAAACTGGTTTAATTTCCCATTAATGAGTCATGGGACTGGAAGTTTAAAAAGCACTGGTCTATATGTTGGTCACAATTGGAAACATAATGAATTTGGGGAAAGAGCACATTTTGAGAAAATTTTAATTTTAGTTAGATAAATAAAGGGTTTTGTTTGGTATTCATTGCAGTACAAAACACATACTTCTATAATCGGGGCCATTCTGTGAGCACACCTCAAAATTTAGAACTAAAAGAGAAGCACTCGCTTTCCAGCATCCTTTGTTGTCGCCTTAAGTGTTGGTTTACCACCTTGTAAGAAAAATTTGAAGTCACGACTTTGGATCCAGGCAATGAGATGCCATTGAAAGCACTCTGGCTTTGGAAATGGACAGACCTGGGCTCAAATCCTGGCTCTGCTGCTTAGTAACTATGACCTTTGCCAGGTTTCTTCACCTCTTTGATTTTGTTTCTTTATCCATAAATGGGGATAACATTCACCCCAACTCAGATGCTGTTGTTGGTGAAGAAGCCACATTGTTCACGATACTTTACTCAGTACTTGGTGGGCATGCAATAAATGGCAATTGGTATTATTGTCCTTGGTTGTGAGGGTGAAATTCTATACCACTTGTAAAGCTCCTAGTACAGTACCTGGCAAAAAGCAGTAATAAATATTAGTGATCTTTCCATGCCAGAAACCAAAGGATAGAAATGTACATGGAAATGTACAAACCAATTATATGATATGATTTTTTAGGATGATATTTACTAGATAAAGCAAAGCATATTGAGAACATTGATGTTATTGGAGAGATTGAGGCTCCTTTGTATAAAATGAAAAATGATGCATCACTGACATACTTTTTTCAATTCCCTCACTGATGTAAACATTAAAGTGATCACAGTGCATTTATTCAACAAGCCTAAATTTATTAAGACAGCAATGCAAAATAGTGGTGATGAAAACACAACAAGAAACAGTTCCTAGATATTTGATAAAGTAACCAATTGTTAGCATTTACTTTTTCTCCCGGGCAGCGTACCACCATGGACCACTGACAGCATTATTATCTCTCTGCTTTTTGGCTCTTTCGGATTCTACTCTGACTTTCCTCACCAATTCAGAAGGATGGCTTAAAGATGCTTTGTTGGAAGTAATAAGAGCTCCATGGTCCAATTCTTGGTGATCTACTTCTGACATTAAAAACACTTCACCCTGCTCAAGAACTCCTTGTCTTTTAGAGTTTGTCCTCTGTAGCCTCAGGGTAACTCTAACTGGACTAGCCCATAATTCACCTGTGTGTAATCTTATTTCCATATCACGTTATTTTACTTGCCTCTCACAAAGTAGGCAGTGAAGTTGGCCAAGTATCATATCATTTGAAGAATAAAATGAAACTTTCCCTTCCCCCCCCCCCATTTTTCAACTTCCTTGGCTCCCTCCCAACTCCTTTATTGTATGTTCTGGTTGTGATAGATTTCAAATGTGTGGTCATCACAGTAATATGGTAAAAGGATGCCCTTACTTCAGATATAAAGCACTTGCAGACACTTTCAAATAGTTTCCATAGGGAGTGATGGAATTTTTATTAAGTAACTGCTGAGTGCTTGTGTGCAAAGCTGAAGGGCCTACAAAGATGCTTGAGATGAAATCCCTTCACCAAGGAGTGTATATTTAATGAGAGAGATGTCACATCTAACAGTTGCTATAGGGGATGGCGTGACTCACAAGGTGTCTGGGGGAAGGAGCATAAAGTTGAATCTCATTCTTAAATTCACATGTATGGTGATTCAGTTCTTATCACTTCTCCAGATGGCTTTTGTTGCCCACATTAGTCATTTTGACCAGTGCCTACAACTGCAAAAGAATATGCAAAAGTTGGAAAGATAGGAATCTTGGGGTGCCGTATTCTAGATATGTGCATTCATAAAAGAAACTCTCTTGGTATATATGGTTTCATTGTGCTGTCACACTTGACAAGTGAAAGATGTGTAAAGCCCTGCAAAGATTTTCTATTTGCTATTCCAGAAAAATGGCACAAGAACTCCTTGGGGGATAGATCTGGGATTCTCGGATCGAGTAGCTTCCACATGGAATTGCCACCAATTAGCTGTGTGGCTCATGCTAAAATTCAGAAATAAATATTGCCCAGGCAGCCCCCAGTTTAGATGGTGGACTTAAAATAAGGAGAAAACCTGATGAGTGATGGAAAGTTGTTGCTCTGATCATGTAGTTTTAAAGTCTGTGAAAAATGGGGAGCCGGGGATATCCGATGATGTGAGCGAGCACATGAGAGCCCAGGTAAGGCATAATTTCAGTTCATGAATAAGCAGCAGCTCCTTTTATAAAACTTGATCTAACAGCATTTGCTGCATGTATGGCCCCTCAGAAAGATGGTTCATGTATCTGGTTTAGGGAATTTCTAAACTGTTGCTGGTTTACATAGAATTGAGAGAGTATTTCTCTAGAAAATCAAAGATCTCCATCCGTTGATCAAGCAGTGAGAAAGGTTCTCCAGGAGGGAAATAAGTTGATGTTCATCAGATCCTTGCTGCTTTCACATGTGCTTATCACTAGCTTTCTGTCAAAAGTATTTAGCGAGGGCCATTGGATCAAGGGGGCGGATGGATGGATGAAGCCTGCTCTAGGTGAGAATAGAATAAATATCATTTCATTGAGTGCCTTGTTTTACAGGAATTATTTAATTTTTAACATAACGTTATATGGTTTTATTCTGCTCATTTTACAAGTTAGGAAACTGAGCCACAGAGAGGTGAAGTGATTTGCTCTGGACTTTACTTCTTGTCCATCCTGGAGCCGTATAGGGATGGCGTGCCTTGTGAGGGTGCAGTGGAATGTGTGTCTTTGGAGCCTTCCCTCCCTGGTTCTCAGTGTTCCTGCAGCACTTGGAAGGCTGCTCCTGCTATCTTAGTACCTTTCCTACCAGCTGTGGATTGTCCCAGCCGCACTGAGTGCGCATGGTTGGGGATCGCTTAAGTGAGTACCCGGTCACTTTCCAAGGGCATGTTGAGTCCTGCAAGTGGCAGCAGGTGATGTACTTTGAGCAGCAGAGATAGTGAGAACTTACAGAGCTATGATCGCCACAGAAAAGATAAATAACATGGTTACTAGAAGGAGTTATGAAGAACATCCAAGCCGTATAATCAAATCCTAATCTAAATGGTAAGAGAGGTTGAGATTTGAAATTATGGAAATATTGGAAATTTGATAAAGAAAACCCCTTAAGTGGCCTTTTAATGTGTGACATGAAATAACTTGGAGAGCAGAAGAGTGTTCCTTGCCTTTCTTTCAAAATAAAACTCCCCTGCCACCTACCCCTGATGCAGATGCAGAGATAAGTAGTGATAGATGCTTTTTCCAAAATACATTAAAGGAGTAGCAGCTCTGTTAAAATTGCTTTTCTTTCTTAATATTTCACTTTGATTTTTATCTTTCTGTCCATTTCTCACTCCCATCTTCTATTCTCATCTCACCGATTGGCCATCCTTATACTTATATGTGCAGGTGGGGGACTCAGTCTCATTACCCTTTTTCAGTGTTCCAAGAGCTTTTGACTTCCATCCTCTGGCAAAATGATGGTGCCTTATTATTCCCCAGCTCTCACTCCAGTCGAAGTCTCTACTCTAATTTGGTTGATTTGAGCCTTCTCGTCTACTTACCCCATTCCCCATACCATTTTCTATCCTTTTCATCTGCCTTTCCTTTACAGATCATAAATATATCCTCACCAGTTGCTTCAAAGTTATCTTTGTCTTGGAGTTCCATCATTTTGCAGTTTTTCTAGGTGTGGCTTTCATTTTATCTATCCTGCTTGGGATTCATTGCAATTCCTGAGCCTAAAGATTCATGTTTTCCATCAAGTCAAAAAAATTATTTTCCTATATTGACCTTCTGATTTTTTGTTGGAACTTCTAATTCTTTCCTCATGTCTTTTAATACTTTTTTTTCTGTTTTCGCTCTTAAACTCTTTGTACTGCATTTGAGCACTTTTCTGAAGTCTGTTTTGTTTTTTTTTTTAAGATTTTATTTATTTATTTGACAGAGAGAGACACAGCGAGAGAGGAAACACAAGCAGGGGGGAGTGGGAGAGGGAGAAGCAGGCTTCCCGCCGAGCAGGGAGCCCGATGCGAGGCTTGATCATGACCTGAGCCAAAGGCAGACGCTTAACGACTGAGCCACCCAGGCGCCCCTGAAGTCTGTTTTTTAAATCTCTTTCCAGTTTATTGTTTGTTTATTCAGTGGGGTCTGTCTAATCAGTGTTTATCTGTCCCTGAGTTTTCGATTTCGACTCTTCTATTTTTTTTTAACAATAATTGAAAGAATAATTTTATCAGCTTTGACGAAGTGTTACGTGGTTCTTGTAAAATCTGACTTTAAAATCTTTTTATTCTTTTATCATGTTTTCAGTTCCCACTTTTATATCAGTAGTCTTTGTAAACATTTTTAGTTTGAACTGGATCTATCTAATAGTTCTGTTACCTGGAATTCTTGGTAGTGGTGGAGGGGCGGGGTGGGGCATTCCTCGTCCCTGTGTCTACTGATCCTTGTTCATGGCAGACAGTTTGAGTGTATTGTGATTTGGGATTGTGAGTTTTTCTTCGGAGCTATTTCTTTGTTTTGTTTTATTTTGTTTTGGTGGTGTCCAGTACAGGCTGAGGTTGAGTTTCTGCCCCTCCAGAGAGGTTTTGTGTATACTTTTGTCAGGGGTCCCAGGATTATCACTGGCCTGGGCCACTTTTTAGCTTCTCATTTAGAGGGACAGACCATCCAGTAGTGGCTTAATCTGAGCTTCAAACCTACATGAAGTGGGCCTGTGGCTATCAATTCTCAGGGAGGCTTTTTTCCCCCATATTCACAGAGATTCAGGCTGAGACAGACAAGCTTTTTAACTGTCTCCTTGTGCCCTTGGAGCACTTTCCCCCAGTCTGCTCTTCACAGAGGGACTGGTCTTTTGCGAGTTCCAGCTTTATGTGGGAGTCTCAGTTCCCATTCTCTCACCCATACTTGAGAGCTTGTTTGGAGGTTCCAGCAGGGGAGCGCAGCTACTTGTATACCCTTGACCGAAGAACGGTCCTCCTCTATCGGGGAAGGTCGTCCTCTTCGACCGAGCGTGCAGCTTCGGGAGGGACGCACATGGAGTGGTGAGGGAGGAAGGGGATACCCGCCTAGCCAGCCAGATCAGCCGAATCAACCCTGGCGATCAATGGGGTGACAGATGTCGCAGCCAGATCGCCCTCACATCCTCTCTCACCCATACTTCATGAAGGCCCTGGGGCTTCTTCTGAACCACATGGATTTACAGTCCAAATCCTGTGTTACCGAGGCTGGTGAGCTGCTCTCCTCTTGGGGCTGCTAGCATCAGTTCAGAGGCTTGGTTCTGGTTTTCAGGTCCCTGTGAGTTTGACCCTGGAAAATTCCTTATTTTCTTGAGAACTCAGCTATGCATTTTAAAAGATATTTATTATATTATACCCAGAATTTTTAAGCTTTTAATAGCAAAAGATTTTTTTAAAAAGAGATCTATTCTGCCAAGAGCACGTCATCATGATCCTCTGATGGTTGTCTGCTAGAGGGTCGAAGAGGCCTGTCCACATCCAAAGAGCAGTATGCAAAAGGGGCCTCTGCCCTTAAGAAGTTCATAGATTTTTTTTGTCTAACTCAATTCATAGAGTCTGAGGACTATTTGTTTAGTCTTTCACTCTATCATCTTTACCTTCAAATCACATTCAATAGTTAGTAAATTCCCACTATCCAGGCTTTCATTCATTTATTCAGCAAATATATATTGTGTACAGCATTGCTACATGCCAGGTATGTGCTCATTGTGCTCAGCAAAAACATACCCGATCCCCGTCTACGTAAATAAATGTGAAATTGTAAATGGAACAAGTGCCAGAAAGCAAACGTGCATATGGTGCTGTGAGATGTGATGATTCATTCAGCTCAGGCCAGGAAGGGCTTAATTGGGGAAGTGAAATAAACAAGAATAGCTTCCACTGAGTGAAAAGGGGAGTGATAATTGTGCCAGATGCAGCACAGTATGTGCAAAGGCCCTGGGGTGAGGATGAAGGACTAAAAGAAGGGTGGTGAGATGAAGGGGAGAAGTGAGAAGAATATGGTTCCAGAAAAGGCTGAGAGGGAGCTAGGAGTCAAAGCATGGAAGACCTTGTGGGCTGTGTTAAGGAGCTTTTCTGTTTATCATAAGTGCTATTGAAGGGCTTTAAACCGGGGAATGACACATATAATTTGGCCTTTGAAAAGATCTTTCTCACTTTAGAGAGGAGAACGGATTTGAGAAAGCAAGAATGACAAGACGATTGTCAGTAGACCAGATTGAGAGTTGCTGGCAGCTCAACTTCAATTTTGGGTTTGTAGACATGAAGGTATGGACAGATTTGAGATTTACTTAGCAAATAAAATTATCAGGAAGAAACAGAGTTTCTGGCTTATATAACTGGATGGCTAGTGATGTTCCTTTAGTGAAATTGGAACCACTGGATAAGGACAAGGATTAGTGGAAAGGCCATGGCTTTTTCTTTTATACAGATTGGGTTTGAGGTTTTTGAAACATCTAAGAGGAAAATATCAAGAAGCAATTGGATATATGGATCCAGAGCCCAGAGAAGAGATCTGGGGTTATAAATACATGAGGATTTGCTTATAAGTGTTTATCAGATGAGCTTTCCAATGGAGAGATGATGGATATCTATTGGATATGGAGACATGCAGGTTACTAGTGACCTTAACAGGAGCTGTTTTGATGGTAAGATGGGGTGAGTAGGATGTAGAGCATGTAGAAGATGAGAAAACGGAATAAGTGAGTTTAGACAACTTTCAGGAAGTTTGCCAGTGAAGTTATATAAGGCTTGCATTCATTTTTAAAAGAAATATGTCACTTAATTATGATTGGAAGGTAAAATCTTTTAAAATGGAGACTCAATAGAAAAAATTTTAAAATAGTTTCTTCATAGTAAAAAGGTGGTCAAGACCGAGACCTACATTGGCACAGAGGGGAACCAGAGACGATCAACCAGTACTGAAGTGTAATAATAGCTAGCATTTATTGAGCTCTCACTATTGTTCCAGGTGTCATTCTAAATGCTTATAACATGTATTAACTAACTTAATCTCTGTAACAACTCTGTGAGGTAGGTACGCATTAGCCCCTGCAGGACACAAGGAAACCAGTTACAGAGAGGTGCTGTAACTTGCCAGGGTAGGACAACAGGGATTTGGACCCAGATAGTCTGACTGTGGAGTTCGTGTTCTTAAACACTATGCTATCCTGCTTCTCAATACATGGGTGCATAATAAGATATTTGTATCATCTATGAGCCTAGGTATGGGCCTCTCCATCTAACTATTGAAAATATTGTTGGTTGTATAATGACTTTGGGACAAAAGTACAACTAATGTTCACTTAAATATTTTGTTAAAACTTTCTTGGCTTTATGTTCTAGAACAAGGCACGCATAAATGGAAATGTTATTAGATCAGCTTTAGCTTTAATCAGTGGCCTTTAATAAATGTGTGCACATTATTCATTTAATTGCACCTGTTATCTATGTGGTAGCCTCATAGCTGAGGGTATAACAGGTAAGTAAGCAGAATTCACCACATTCTGAAGCCACCTGCCAAGGTGTGTATTTGTGAGTGTCCGTTAACCCATGTCCTAAAATACATGACCTTTTCCAGATTCCTGGGGATTGGCTTTAACGACATGTGTGTGTTTATTCTCCTCCTAAGGATTTAACAACACTGAGAGGACATGCGACAAAGAGTTTATTATTCGGAGAACAGCCACCAATCGAGTCCTGAACGTCCTCCGTCACTGGGTCTCAAAGCACGCACAGGTAATTCAGTGGTAACGTTAATTGCTTTCAAGGAATTTTTTTTTAAACCAACTTTTTAAGTCGTTACATTTGTAAAATGCCTTCTGAGCCTTTGGAGTTAGGGTCTGAAACCTTGGAATTAGAACAGAAAGGGAAGAAATGGGACAGACATACAGATCAAAGCAAACACGTGCATGTTTGCCAAATATCCACTGTATCAGATCTGACGTGACACAGGAGGTGAAGCCCGGCCCCTCTTTCCTCATCTTTTGAGGCAACGGCACCCACCTGAGGCGCTAGAGCCACTGTACTGTGCCCCCCAGGGAGCGCCATTCATAGGGCCCTCCCCGTAGCTGGAGGTAAGCAGCAGATGCCCCTGGAGATGAGCAACACTCTGGGCCCACACGCTCTGGTGTCTGGTCAGGGAGTATTTTCTCAGGCGGATTTAGGAGATATTTTGCCTCATGCCTTGGATGTTTTGGTTCCTAGTATTCTGTTTTGAAACTGCATCATGCTGACAGGACACCTCCTTGTTATTTGTTTGTGTGTTTTCAGTACACCTTCATAAAATTTATACCCGTTTCACAATTTCACGAAGTAAGGGAAGGGCCTCCTTTGCTTCATGGGCTTGAGACACGCGTTGTGCTTTTTTTTTTTTTTTTTTAAAGATTTTATTTATTTATTTATTTGACAGAGAGAGACACAGTGTGAGAGGGAACATAAGCAGGGGGAGTGGGAGAGGGAGAAGCAGGCTTCTCGCCGAACAGAGAGCCCAATGCGGGGCTCGATCCCAGGACCCTGGGGTCATGACCTGAGCCGAAGGCAGATGCTTAATGACTGAGCCACCCAGGCGCCCCACGAGTTGTGCTTTTGTCACCCACTGCCAAATAATGGGCGGGCCCTGGCAGACAGGTGGCTGCCTAGCACCCTGCCAGGAGAGTTTTGAAGAGAGGGAAGGGAGCCCTCCATGGCTCAGATCAGAACGCATTAAACATATAGAATGTGAATAACATGCTAATGAATAAAGAAAAAGAGAAGGAACTTCCAGGTCTCACTTCATTATATTCTCAGAGGCTGTCATGGGTCTGCCACGTGGCCCTTGGTGACAACAGTCCATGAGATTGGGGTCACAAGAGAGCCAGGTGCCTGGAATCCCTGTTGGAGAATTCACTAATTGGGAAAAGTGGGATTTGGGCCTCACCATCAGTTAGCCCATGACAATTCTTAAGTGTTAATTAAAATAAAAATGAAGGTAGCACATTAAATATAGGATGTAAAAATTTTATCTTACACATCTTAAATAAATAAAAATGGATCCCATATGACTCAGATTCCGAGAACCATCCTGAGTCCATTGAAAATGTCTAGTCTCTCCTCCTCATCATCTGAGGGAGCTGCTTGTAAGTCCCATTTGCCTCATTGCAGATACATGATAATGAGGTTTCTCCTGTGCCTGACTGTCCATCCCATCCCTCTCTGGTTTTGGACTCAGGGTCCTGACTTCTGATTCCGGGGGCCTGCGGTGGCTTCAGAGATGTGGAGTAGCTTCAGTACCCAAGGCTTAGCAGATGCCCCTCGCTTGTCTTCCCTGCTGAAAGTGAAAGCCCAGATTGACCTGGGCTCAGCTTCCTCCTACCTGCAAATCTTCTTTCCAAAACCTCTAATCTTGCTTCCCTATCAGCCTCACCTCCTTTCTGTCAATCCCCAGTGCCCTCTTTTTCTAATAAACTGAAACAGGAATCCCTCACAATTCACATAAAACTCTTGTAGTAGCTAAAAAAGAGTCGCAAAGCAATTGACAATATGCTGGGCTTACCTTACTTTGGGTGAAGAGAACTCAGAGGCGGGGAGATGGGTGTACTGAATCCCTTGCTTCTATGATAAAGAGATTTACAGTAAGGTGTTATCATGTGGCTTGACCTTGGCTGCATTGTACTTGCATAAATACATATGTGCATACAGGCAGTATTAGATTGAATTGCACCAAGTCACTGGAATAGAAAGTGGATTGATATGAAAGCAAGGGTCTCTTTATTCAGATTGTATCCTGGGGCCTTTAGTTGTAATCCAAAAAGCACCCTAAGTGTTAGCTGTTGTTCGGACAGTTCAGCTACTTTGCAGCCTGTTTCAAGGTGTGCTTGTATGTGGGGAAGCACTTTGTCATCAGTTCCATTTAGGGGCCCACACTGGGAATCCCAGCTTTTCTACATTGGAGGCATATGTGGATGGTACACATTGCTCAGATATTCAGTCTTTTGTCCTGACATGATTATTATATAAAATGTAGACCCTGATGTGCCAGAGGAAGCTCTTACCACTCACTCCTTTGTCTTTTCTTACCTTCCCTGAATGTGTGAGTAGATTTTAAGGATCTGTGGTTGGTTTCCCATTGTCCTGGTGTAACCTCATCGTGTGCACATCCTGTCCCCTTCCTCATTCACGTGAGTTCTCCATCACCCTGGCATGGCCTGAGCCAGTTTAGCTCCCAGGAGGTGTGGGGGTTGCCCCTGGCTTGACGGACCCCGAGCAAGCTGACCGCCATGATGCATAAAGAGAGAAAGAACTCTGCTAGTTAACCCTCATCGTTGCTGTCTTTGGTTTTCACCTCACAAAATGAAGGACTTGGACAATAGGATTTTTCATTATCTGATTCACTTTGTGCAGGTTGAGTCCATTAAGGAAGACTGTAACATTATTGTGGCAACCTGATTATTTTTAATTAATAACTTTTCCAAAAAAAATGAGTAAGAAGTTGTAATCTTTTCAAAAATACAGCCAAACATGCTGACAGTTGCATTTCTCCATCACATGGTAGACCAACCAGACTACCACTTCAATTTACTGAAAACAGAAAAGCCTCAGGGAAGTGACAAGATGTAGCTTTGTCCCCCCAAAATCTAGAGAATTGAGTCTTCTACAAAATATTACGTATCATGTATCTGTTTCTCACTTCTCATCGAAGGTAACTAATATTGGCAGATACGACCCTGAACTTAATTCAGGAGAAATAGAGTGGGAGAATTATGAGTGTTGGTTCTCCAGAGAAATAAAATTTCCCTAGGATGTCACCCTCAACTCCTTCCCTGCAATGTGTGCTAGAACGCCATTTTGGAAACTTCTAAGCTTTCCTTTAATAAGTATTTGGTTAAGGCTAGAATGACTTTTTTTTTTTTTTCTGATTCTAAAAGTTTTCATCTATTATACATTCTGCCCTAGTTTCTCTTCATTTTGTTGTGCTTTTTCACTCATTTGTTGCCTTTCATGTGGAAAGTGAAGCCACAAGGCCTGGCTGGGTTCCTCCCACATGCCTTGTCTATGGGTTAGCAGAAGCTGCAGCCCAGAGTCGGGATACACGTGTTCTTCCAGCTCTGCCACTGTATCTTCTGTGGGGCCCGATTCTGTCCCTCGGCCTCACTGGGGGTTAATATCCTCTTCTGAGAATGAGAACACCCATCCATCTCTTGCCTCCCCCAAGGATGTAGGGAGGATTAAAGGCAACATTGAGGGGTGCCTGGGTGGCTCAGTCATTAAGCGTCTGCCTTCGGCTCGGGTCATGATCCCAGGGTCCTGGGATCGAGCCCCACATCGGGCTCCCTGCTCAGCGGGAAGCCTGCTTCTCCCTCTCCCACTCCCCCTGCTTGTGTTCCCTCTCTCGCTGTGTCTCTCTGTCAGATAAATAAATAAAATCTTTAAAAATAAAATAAAATAAAGGCAACATAGAATCAAGAAGCGAGAAAGACATAAAGTCCACTGTAGGTGGGTGTGACCAAATCCCTTCCAGCTAAGGACAGGAGGTGAACATTTCATCCCCCAACAAGGAGCCCTAGTTCCCTGCAGACAGGACTTGTCTCCTTCATCTTTGTGTCTGCTTCCTCAGGGCTCTGCAGTGCTACCTTCCTCTCTTTTCCCTCACCTCCTTCATTCATTCACTAGCAAGAATTGAGCACCGGAGGGTGCCAGACACCAGGTTGATGTGAGCGTGAGAGGATCCAGACATTGCCTGAGTCAGGGGAGCTGGTCTTCAGTCTCCAGTGGAGAGGGCTCCAGAAATCCCACCAGGTGCCCCACAGGAGTTAGCCACCGTCCACCTGCCATATCCAGAGCAGGGCCCAGCTCCACCTGCCCTGACATGGGAAAGTGAAAGCAAGAAGGGAAAGCGAGAAGTGGAGAGGAGGTGTTGGGGAAAGAACAGGGGGCCTTTGGGTAGGCTTCCAGGCTGAAAGCAGGCCAGGCTAGGCTAGGAAGGAAATGTCTTATTCTGGACTGAACTGGAACTTGGATCAATGTTTTGGATTGGACATTCTGATGGAAGAGACAATTCTTGTACCTCAAGTTTCTCCAAGACTTTGGTGCCAGCCCAAAACTACGTGCCGGTTGGGGAAGGATGGCCGACAGAGCAGTTTAATGGGATCAGTGAAAAGGAGTACCGCTGCTTGATCATTGCATCATTGTTTGTGATACAGGAAGTGCAGGTCATCTGGGTGGGCTGTTTCACAGAATATATCAAAATAACTCAGCTGTTATGTCTCTAACTCACTTCGGTCCTCTTACATTCATTGTTTGGGGGACAAAGAGAGCACACATTTAGCTGATGACGAAGACCTCTCAAGTTTATATTTCGGTTTATATGCTTTGTTGCATTTTACCTAGCCATTACATTCTTCATCTAAAGGGCACTAAACTTAGGAGTGTGGCTCAGTGACTTTACCTTTGAACACACCTGTAAAACGACCACCCTGATGAAGATATGGTAGCATCCGAGGGGCCCCTCCCAGCCCATGCCCCTCTTCCTGGGCATTGCCCAATCTTCTGTTGGTTTTAGTATTGTTCTTATTGATATTACGTACTTTTTCTATATTAAGGATAAGACCTTTTATCGGCCAATTACACTCATTTCCCCCAGTTTGTTTTCTTTCACTGTTAACACTATGTATGATACTTGTTACATATACATGCTTCTCCCATTATAAGAGGGCTTTATATATACTCTATCATGTAAAAATACACAAATACACTCACACAGACCCCAGAGTCTCTTTGTTAGAATCCATATTCTGTAACACTTTCTGAACACACTTAACAAATAAATGGAGTTTGGGGTCTAAGACAAGAATCAGTGGCTCTCAGAACTCCACTTTGTAGTCACGCACAGTAGTTGAGGTGAAAGCTTTCACACCTCCAGAAATCCCGGTCAGAGCTGACCTCAGGCCACTGTGTCCATGTACGGATGTTGGAGCAGAGGGACCTTCGGGAAGCCCCCTGGAGAAGCAGTGGGGCGATGGTGGAGGAGCATATGGGCTTCAAGGTCAGAGTTACCTGGATGGAAATCCCCTCCCTCCCATTTATCAGCCGTGTGGCTGAGCAAACTATTTACATCCTCCAGGTCTCCATTTCTCCTTCCATCTAAGTGTGGACGATGTCACTTCTTTCTTCTAGCGATTGTGAGGATTACGTGAGGTAAGCTGCAGCCCAGAGTCGAGATACACATGTTCTTCCATCTCTGCCACTGTATCTTCTGTGGGGCTTTACGTTACAGATGGCTGCTCCTGGCCGAGCCCTGTGAGGGCCTGAACCCAGGCAAATGGTGTTACCCCGATTGGACCAGTGAAGCGATTAGGTCTCAGAGAGGGTCAGTTACCGCTGTCCAGGTGAACCTTTTATAATGGTGGAAACATTCTGTATCTGTCGGGCCAAGTAAAGTAGCCACATGTGGCTAATGGAGCACTTGAAGTGCAGCTAGGGTGGCTGAGAAACGGAGGTTTGAATGTTATTTAATGTAGTTAAATTTAAAAAGCCACGTGTGACGAATGGCTCTAGTATAACCTCACAGTCCTAGATCCTTCGGAAGCACAGCCGTGAGCCAGACCCAGCTGGTCTCAGAACTCGGCTCAGAACTCCTCCCTCTCTCCCGCAGGGCCCCCTTCCTCTGAAACAGGAAACTATGGGTCATCTCCGCGTGGCCCCAACAATAAGCCTGCTAAAGAGGGGCACACCTCTGTTGGGTCTGTAGACAAAACAAAACTTTTAAGTAGCATCGGTGTTGGAATCCCAAAGAAGATGATGGCTCTTTCCCAGTAAGGGAGCGTACCAATGAGCATCCTTGCGTTTGGGCTTCAAGCCTGCAGCTTCAGGCCCGGGGTCCAGTGGGATCATGCCCAGTTGATTACTTGAGGTGGGAAAGTGGGTGCTGCTGGGATGGCAGGGACTTTGTGTGTTCAGAGACCTCAGGGATCAGGGTGTCCTAAAATGAGAATTCAGGTAGTTCGTCTCTTCTGTTAGTTATCTCGACAGATGACAGGGGGCCCTTTTTTAATTTTTAAATTTTTTGGCATTGCTTAGTAAGACACTAAATCTAGCATCAAATTAGAGCACTAAGTTCAGATTTATTCTTTGTTCCAAATCTGAAACGGAGGTTGGGCCAAGGATGAGCCTAGTACAGACTTCCAGTGTGGGTGGGAAAATGAAGTGTAAGTAAGATCCAGCTACTGACTAGGCAGCTCCTGTCGACCCTTCTGAGAGCACTGAGCTGCCTTCCGGCCTTGTCCTGCCCTCGGACTCAGCCCCTTCTTATCTCCACCTGGTCCTGCCAGTCTGCCATGGGGGGCTCCCCCATCCACGATTGCTGCTCAGTTTCTGCTCTTGTGTCACGGCTCTTCTTTCCACTTACAAGGCTGTCTTCAGAGGACAGATGCCTGATCTTTGAGCTCTTTGCTGGAGAAAATTTGCCTCCCTGGGCCACACCACTCTCTGCACTGTGTGGGTGCTTCCTGTCCTCACGCTCCTGAAGATGCCCAGGCCTTTACAAGCCACTCTTCCCCAAGTCCTTACCACAGCTCGATGAGATCTCCTGACGTCCACTCCCGGGGAAGATGTGTAGCCAGCACTGAGCTAGGAGGACGTGCCATTGCCTTCCATAGAAACGATCTCTGAACCAGTCTGAGCTTTGAGGCTGTCTTAATTATGATACGGGGCACATAGTCTTTTATAGGCAACTTGAATACATAACCCTCCACTTAGAAGGCATAAGAAGGGGTTCTTATGCACAAATCTGAATGATGAGACTTGCAATGGTTTTGTGTCTTTTTGGTGGTGTTGGTGGTGGGGTTTTGTTTGTTTTTTTACCAACAAATACTGTATCGCTTACTAATGTGTCAGGCACTGTTCCAAGCAGCTTTCAAATAGTAAGTCATTTACCCCCTCACTTCAGCCTTTTAAGGGAGGGCAGGTAGGTATGGTTATTAGCCCAGCTTTGCAGATGGGGAAATGGAAGCCTCCGGAGATGAAACAGTCTGCTTGAAATGACACAGATAGCAGGTGGCAGAAGCAGGCTGCACACCCAGGCTGCTGGCTGCCCAGCGCAGGCCCTAACCCCTGATCTCGCTGGCCAGCTCTTGGGGTGCAGACAGCTTGAAGGCAAAACGTACAAAGCCACTTCTGACTCAAAAGGGCGAGAATATCATGTGCTAACACTGACAATGCTTTTGCTATTTCTAAATCTTTCCTTAGAAAAGTTACTTCTGTCCCAGAGTCTATTCTGTGTCCCTTAAACAAAGGATGTATATGGTTTTATGGAGCAGAGCCCTGCCTCCCTTCTGACAACCAGGGCAGCACCTTCTGCACTCGGACAGTGATTTATAGGCTCCTGTGCCAGCCCCTCCCCGCCTCCCCCCAGTGCTGGCCGTGGCAGGAGCTGAAGCTAGTGCGGTGTACGGTGAAAGGTCAGGAGACCCCAGACATCCCACCGAATAGGTGGATGAGGATGCTGCCTCCTGCTCAGCAGCCCCAAAGTACAATGAGGCTCCTGTCGCCTGCCAGTGGGTGTGGATGGGGATGCTGCGAACAAGAAGAGAGAATTGAGTTGCAATGTGAGAAGCTGACAGCTATGAACTATTTCTGTTTAATGACAAATTTGTTGTCTCCTGCTTCAACCTTGCAAATCGTTGTATAAAGGCACTAAGTGGGAAGATAATCAACGGGCTACACACTTTTTTATGTTAGTCTCATCTTTACTAATTAGCGCCCATTCACTTCCAGTTGTCCACACCATTTCCCCTTTGACCTCTGCATGTCCAGGCTAAGAAATCCCAGCTATCTACCAGGTACAACCAGTGTTTGCTCCCAAACTCAGATTTCCCATGAAGGGAAGCCAAAGTGAGAGAATGCTCTATTTAATTTAATTAGGCCAACTATGTAAGTTCCTTTTGGCTCCTCCTGATTTCCTGGGCATGTAGGCTGGTACTTATTTTCATCACTATCGTATTCGATCCTGCTGTATTGTTTTATCAAAATCTGTCCTGTCCTTCCCCCCCCCCCCCCCAGAACAGACTGCCTTGGGCATCACATTTCACTTGAGTTCCAGGGTCAAAAAGGACTCAGGTGAGGAGAGAAGTCTGGAAACCTGAATTGTAGTCTAGATTCCAATGTAGCTTACCATTTTCCTCATTCATAAAACTGGCAAAATGATCTGTAAGGGGTTCTTACGCACAAATGAATTATTTGTCAGAGTGCTCTAGAAAATATAAAATAAAATATAAAATCAGAAACTGTTATCTGATAACTATGGATTTTCTTCTTCTTTTTTTTTATAATCCTGAAGATAGATTTTCTCTTTTTTCTGTGGTCCAGGCAAACAACCAAGTAAGAAGATCTTACTTCCTTTGACTGCTTACCAGAGTTGTTTCTTATCTTTTGTACATCCCTATTGTTATCCTTTAAACTCTCCTTAAGCTTTCCATGCATGTCTTTAAAAACAAGAAAAGAAAACTCAGTGAGAAATTAACAACAGGATTTATTTAAGTCTGTGTGAAACAGAATTAAGAGTTTAGGAAACCAGTGTGTTAAATGGAACTTATTTTCAGTTCCCATTGTTGCCAAGACAGAAATTTAGCTTCCTCTGTAGAACCAGCGGGATTCTTTAACCTTCTGTGGATGGCTTTCGTGGACAGAAAACACTGATAAACACCATACGGAATTTTATATACATCAGTAGCTTCTTCTTCCAGTTTGCATTCTACATGCTCATAATCACTTGTGGACCTAGGGGGTGTTTCTGGAACCTGTGGCATGCAGGACTGAGTCCTTGGGGCCCTTCTCTGGACCAGCGCCCCTGTCCCCCAGGACTCCAAGGAGCCAGCTCAGCACTGGGGCATTAACCGGTTTGTTCAGGTCTTTTTTTTTTTTAAATTTATTTATTTGTCAGAGAGAGAGAGGGGGAACACAGCAGGAGGAGTGGCAGGTAGAGGGAGAAGCAGGCTCCCCACTGAGCAGGGAGCCCGATGCAGGGCTCGATCCCAGGACCCTGGGATCATGACCTGAGCCGAAGGCAGATGCTTAACCAACTGAGCCACCCAGGCATCCCTTTGTTCAGGTCTTAAGGTGTTGCCTACCTGCTGCCCTTTTCCTTGTGCTTCCTCTCCTGCCCATTCTGCTTCCAGATGCCACCAACCTGTATCTGCTAATGTCTTTGCATAATAAAGTTTCTTCCTGGATGAATGTCAAAGGTTCTACTGCTGCCACATTCCTGACTGGGTCTGTCTTCTCCATGGGGAAGGGGATGAGGTTTGCCTACCAGCTTTCCTTCCCTTTTATGGGTCAGGGCGTGGAGAACAAAGTATAACTTATAGACCACTCTTTACTAAGACTTATTCTCGAGTTAAAGTCAATGATAATTTTGTTGGCATGTGGCATTAACTAAGAAAATTAAAAAATTAAAAATTAAAAGCAGGCCTTTCCAAACTGCTTTTTTTTTTCTCTAATTTTTGTCATTGTCTTGAAAGCTACACTCCTATCAATTAACCATCTCTCTAGAAACCAGTGGAAAACATAGCATCTGGAAAAATTTTTCCTTCTTCTGATAAATGCTTTTTAAATTGACTGATTCTCTTTTTAGACATATAGATGTAAGCCTGGGAGTTATGTGATTTCAAGGTTGTGGGCAGTATTTAAAATTCTTCTAAGCGCAGCTCTTCAGGTCTAAAGGCTGGATTTTAGCAAGTCATTCAAATGCAGAATTGTTTGTTAGAAAACGGTCGAATAAATTATTTTCTGCATGGCTTCTTTCTTTTCACTGAGTTGGTGTCATTCATTGCCATTTGCCTCCTCCCAGTTATTTTTGTCCTAACATATCTTCCACATTTTGCATTGTGCCTTCCTCAAGTAGCCTCCCACCTCACATCTGCTAAAATAATTTCCCCAAACGCCAGTTTAAGAAGAATTAGGTAACATATTACCACACATCTCAAAGTCAAGTATCCTCCCCAGAACTTTTGTCCATTCATTCAACAAATATTTGAGCCCCCACCAGGAGCACCTGTGCTTACCAAATTTGGGGCTTAATTATATCTGGGCGTTACCACCTCCTCCTGGTGCATAAGCTGCTACATGCTGATCAGTTACACATTTTCTATATATTCTGTTTCTCTCTGGAGATTCTAGAACCTTATGAGTTAAGTGTTGAACAGGTATTGGAAAGTTTGGAATCATTGTGAAGTTGCTTTGTTGGGTTTTATTCCAAAGGTAATGCCCTTCCTTGTGTCTTTTGAGTAGGTTGTTCCTTTTGTAGGGCAAACAAAGAGGCTTTTAAAATATCTTTGTAGTTAGGTGATGGGAAATGCTGGAAAACCCTGCCTTTCACTTTTCCAGCGACAAACTGTGATTCAGCGTCAAGGTTGCCCAGAGGTGGCAAGAAGGCCAACCGGCCAGGGGTGGTGCAGGTGGGTGAGAAACAGGTGCAGGGCAGGGTCCCCCTTGCCAGCTGTTAGCCAGCGCAATCTGCCCTGGGATCAGGTTCCAACACTTACTTCTGAATAAAGTCTCCCGTCCTCAAAAGAACTGAAAACCACACTAGTTTAGAGGCTTGTTATCTCTAGTTTATTAAGATGAGGAATCCAGAAACGTGTACCCTCAGCCTATCAAGGTTGATTTGCACAAATCTTGGGAAGATTGCTCAGCATCTTTGGCACAGTTTCCCAGTTGACAAAATGGCCCAGGTCTAACCTAAATCTACACTACAATGTAAATTCTTCATCTTCTGTAGTCAAAGACAACAGAAAGCAGTAGCGTGCTTTTCATTTTCTTGAAAATCATTGTCAAACTCCAGGCTCTTATTTTTGAGCCTAACCTATCCTAAGCCCCTTCTTTATGAGCCCACTGTCCCAGGTTTTAAAACTATTTATGTGGTTTTGCTCCATTCTGCAGTATTTTTACTTTCCTTTTGAGAACTCTGGCCACGGTCCGGAATACACTGTACTGATTACAGTGAGAAAATTATTCTCATAATTCTCTTTACCCTCAAACTGTGTTTATGGAATCAGATTTTCCCAATGTCCTAGAGTTCCCTTGGCCATGCATAGTGTATTACTAATTAGTACCCTGCTCTCCTGAAAGAATGAATGTAATCGTCTGCATGCCTCAGCTGGGGATTTAGTGTCAGCGGGCTGGAGAATCTGATTTATTGCATCACACATTATTTTTCTGTTGTATGATCTAGTCTTATTAATACAAACCTGAGTTTCAAGATCTCCATCTCAGATGGGTGTTAGTATAGGTGGGAAATAGCTCCAGACTCAGTAGGGCAACAACCAGCTGTTTGATAATGTCTTTCAGCCCAAACTGCCAGCACTAAATCACTGATAGTCACTGTGGACAGTCTGTGGTGTTAGCAGTTAGAAACTCAGGTTTTCCGCCGACACTGCCGAGGTGGCGTCCTGAGTCTGCCACTTGCTCTCTGTGTGACTTTGAACAAGATACTTCGATTCTCTGTACCTTAACTTCCTTGTCTGTAAAATGGGAATAATAATGATTGTAACTGTGTTAAATTAGATCATAAAGTGATTAAAATATCATCTAGTATGTGGTGAACTCTCACCAAGTCTTAGTTACGATAATGACCCCAGGAGTTGCTCACTAACCTGGGGAAAATACTGCCTTTTAATCGCTTATGAATGTGTCGGAGCAGAGTCAAAATCTTGGTAAAATAAACTTCTCTCGCCAGAGCTTATCACTTGAGGAGGATCTAACATCATTGGCTGGTAATCCCTCGTCCCTAAGCATTTGCTTTGTTCCCCGATAGTCCGTGTGAGCTGTCCCCTCTTTGCAGGGGTTCCCGGAGCTGCATTTTGCCGGCCCACAACCTCTCCTCCGACTGGGCGGGGTTAGGGCCGCCGCTCTCCCCTCTGCAGACCCCTCTCCCTGGGGCTCCAGGGGTTAGTAACGTTTCCTTCATCTGCCCATCGCCCACCCTGCTGTCCTCTGCTCTGCCTTCCCCACCCCCCGACGTCATAAATTGAGGTGCTCAGGAACTGTTGAAGGAGTAAGAACTATCGTCTCCCCTCTTTAGAGACCGAAATGTGAAAGTCTCCCATTTTCCGGGCTCTGCACCTTTGGAAGCAGGGTGGTTTCTTCTTTCTGATCTTCTGTCTCCTCATCTCCGCTTCAAACATTGGGAAACAAAAACTAACCACATAAGCTGTTGCTGGGATGGCTTGGGTGACTGCGTCAGGTCCTGTTGGACGCGCACGGCTCGCTGATCTGGGGCATGAGATACCCGACAGCAGGCAGCTTCCCCGCGCAGGGCCCCGCTCGCTGCGCCGGGCCCCCGCCAGCTCCGAGCAGAAAGGCGATGCGGACTCCCGCAGAGCCGGACGACCCAGGAGCGCCATCTCGTGAGCGCCCCTATTGCTGCCTCCGAGAAGGAGCCGGTGTTCTTCCCCCACGGAGGATTCTCATTTCTCATTTCAGGGCCTGGGGAAATGCGACCAAAAATTAGATTCCAGATAATTTAAAAGTGGCTGTCAGGCAGACTTATTATGAATAATCTACCTCTGGATTTAAATAGGGCAAGTGCCTTTTAGCTGCTCCAGATTTCTATTGAAGTAGTAGCTATTACGTTTTGAATAGGGACTTTCAAATGGCCAATTCTGCATTTTACATGCATTGGTAAAAAAGAAAATGTTACATTCTAGGTAGTACATCAGAGGATTCAGAATTTTTTTTTTAGTCAGTTTTTGAGGAGTTGTTTTTTGCATGAATTTAAAAAAATAAACAATGGCAAAGTCTTGCTACTGAAAGTGTAATCAGCATCGCCCAGGAGCTCATTAGAAAAGTATCCCTGTTCCAGACCTACCACATTAGAATCTACGGTGAGGGGCGCCTGGGTGGCTCAGTTGGTTGAGCATCTGCCTTTGGCTCAGGTCATGATCTCAGAGTCCTGAGATGGAGCCCTACGTCGGGCTCTCTGCTCAACAGGGAGTCTGCTTCTCCCTCTCACTTTCTGTGCTTTCTCTCTCTCTTAAATAAATAAAATCTTAAAAAAAGAATCTGCGGTGATTCGTGGGCATACTGGCAGACAGGAGCACAGGTTACCACAGTCAGATGGACGACCTGTGTTTTTGTCTGCTCGCTGGTACCTCCTTCCTTATGATCACATCCTTTCAGCCTCAGTGGCCCATGTGTGACCCAAGATCATAGGTTCCTGCCTTGTCTGCTCCTGGGTCAGCCAAGGGACAACTGAAATCATGCATAGCATGTCACTTTGGACGTGGGAAAAACCTGTGCAGATGTCGGGGAAACTATGCGTGAGAATTCTTACACTTCGTACTCGGCCATCATTGGGTAATGCGCTTTACCTCAGCTACATCATCAGCAGAGCAAATAGTCACCTGTAACCTTCATCATGCCTCAAATACTGTCTGGTCAGATTCCACCAAGTTTTCAAAGGTCTCTCTCAGGCTAGTCTTTCCAGAGCTCAGAATAATAAAATGACATTTTATTTTCCTTAACAAGACCTTTAACACATCTTGCTTTCCTGGGGTCTCAGAACTGTTTCCCCTGTTGAGCCCAGGATGGGGCACAGTAGGTACTCAGTGGAGCTTGTTGATGAAACTGCTAATTATCCCTCAGCAAGGTCCAAACACTGGCCTGATGTCTTTCACACTAAACCACTTAGCATCAGATGATGGGCATCATTAGAGACTTACCCAGCTACAGGAGGACTCAATCATCTCACCAGTAAATACCAATATTCATTAAGGAAACAGATTCCTGATGGCTGAGAAATCCTTTGGTAGTGCTCCTTTGAGTGGTAATAGTGAGGTTATTAGCTGTTTACAAATATTCCCTTCGCCTTGAAATGGGGGAGGGGTTGGACAAATAAAACACAGTAAGAAGATATTACTCTCTTTTCCTTGCATACATTTTTAAAAAGATTTTATTTATTTATTTGAGAGAGAAAGCGCATGAGCAGGGGTTAGGGGTAGAGGCAGAAGCAGACTCCCCGCTGCATGGGGAGCCCAATGCGGGGCTCAATCCCAGGACCCTGGGATCATGACCTGAGCAGAAGGCAGACGCTTAACCGACTGAGCCACCCAGGCGCCCCTACTTGCGTACATTTTAGAAGAAAAACGCATAGCCAAGAAGCTGTTGGACAATAAATAGATGAAATTTTAGGAAAACATATCAGCTGAAAGCCTGAGAATGCTAAGAGATATTAACCTCTGTGTTGCCGCAGGCCCGGTTGGCTCCTGTTCCAAAGAAATGGTACTGATTGTCAAGCAGTAAAAGCGAAATATTGAGAAAAGTTTGTTACACAGTTCTCCACCCAACTGAGACACATGAATATCCAACTCAAATTAGGGCAGACTGTCGCATTGTCTGCATTTTGTGAAATTATGGACTTTTTTTTTTTTTTAAAGATTTTATTTATTTGACAGAGACACGGTGAGAGAGGGGAACACAAGCAGGGGGAGTGGGAGAGGGAGAAGCAGGCTTCCCGCCGAGCAGGGAGCCCGATGTGGGACTCGATCCCAGGACTCTGGGATCATGACCCGAGCCGAAGGCAGACGCTTAATGACTGAGCCACCCAGGCGCCCCAATTACGGACCTTTTTGCCCCTAATTTACTAAAATAGGAAATGTGTGCTGTTTTCTTTTTACTGGATTCATTCCAATTAGCAATGTTTTCTCTAATCATTTAAAGGAATTCAGAATGTCAGTGCTTCAAAATTACTTTCCTTAAAGTTAAAATGTAGTTATAACGCGTCACTTTATGTAGGAGGGAAAATACACATTCACGCCTGCACATAGAAAGAGAGCATATCAGGCACCTGGGTGGCTCAGTCGGTTAAGCGTCTGCCTTCGGCTCAGGTCATGATCCCAGGGTCCTGGGATCGAGTCCCGCATCGGGCTCCCTGCTCCTTGGGAGCCTGCTTCTCCCTCTGCCTCTCTCTCTCTCTCTGTCTCTCATGAATAAATAAAAATGACAAAAAAAATCTTAAAAAAAAAAGAAAGATAGTGTATCAGAGTAAGGACCTTGAAAGCAGGACATAGCAGCATGCAGTTCATCTCTGAAAACCTGACCATCCCAGCATGCTGCCTGTCGGTGTATCGTAAGAATGCATTTAATAAAAGACTGCAAGAGACATGATGTTACCTTTTTAATTTTTTTCAAATTTTTTACCTTTAAAAATTTCAAATCAAGAGAAAGATGCCAGAAAAGACAAAGAACACTAATACCCATCTACGGTCACTCATAATACTTAACGTGCTCACCGTATTTGTGTTCTCTCTCTCTCTCTCTCTTTCTGTCTTCTCCCTGCCCTCCCAAACAAGGACCTGCTCTTAAAGAGCCTCAGTAAAATGATCAAATTCAGGACAATTTAACATTGATAACATTCCCAACTAGTACATAGTCCTGACTCGACTTTTGCCAGTTGTCCCAGTGATGCCTTTTTATCATTTTCCCCTTGATCCCGGATCTAATCCAGATTCACATGTTGCATCCTCGTGGTCCCTTCGGTGTCCTTTAAAATGGAACAGTTCTAGTTTTTCTTTGTCTTCCAATGCATTAACATTTTGGAAGAGCACAATGCTTCTTCACAATGCAAATGTGAGATGATGCATTTTGGGGAAAAAAATAACTGATGATTTTCACAGAGCATCACATTAGTAGGTACCTGATGTGGGCTTGTTCTGTTATTGGTGATGGTAATGGGTCACTTTGTTAAGGTGACGTCTGCCAGAGTCTCTCTTTGTAATTAACAAATCATTTCTGGCAGGGGCGGGAGGGTACTCTGACACTATTAATTCTGATTCCCAAAAAATTTCAGCATCTGCTCAGTTGCCTGATCAGTTATTACTGCTTTGGGCAAAATAGTGATTTTTCTAACTCTTTTGTTTCTTTGCATTTATTAGTTGGAATTCTACTCTAAAGAAAAGTTTCTCTTTCACCCTCTTTCTGTATTTATCTCTTTATGTCTTTGTGAGCATCAGTAGGGATTTACAGGTTGTGTTGATTCAGTTGTGAATTACTTGTGATCACTTATCACTGTCATGATTCATTTTGATGCTCATCTTGTCCCAACTTTGCCAGTGGGCACCCCTTCAATCTCACTCCTGGGCTTGCTTGATGCCCCATCAGTCTGTGAATGTCATTTATTCTTTAGCCCTTAGCATACCTGTATTGAAGTTCTTAGTTCAAGTCACTGCCCAAATGACAGATTTTATTCTTGCAAAAGATCTTTTTTTGAGCTACTGCTATGCCCCAGTTACTGATCTGACACATGGTCCAGTGGGAAACCAGACCATTATTTCAGCCTTTACAAAACAGCAGGTTATGGTAGAGGGTACCATGGGAGCATCAAAGCAAAGCCCTTTAGCCCATTGGATTTAATAAAGAAGCTCCTGGGAGAAAGTTGATCACCTCCTAGATGTGAAAGATGAGTAGAAGTAAACGTGGGGAGGAGGCACAGTGGTTCAGGCTAAGGGAAGCGTTTATACCTTTGAGGAATTTTCCCACCCCCCTGGGGGCCTGTCAGAAATACCAACAATAGGACCCCATCCCAAACCAATGAACTCAGGATCTCTGGTGGGGAAAGCAATCCTAGGGTCCATATATTTTAATTTGCATACATAGCTTCTAGAGATTTTATCATGAGAAATGGTGTCACGTATCATGGAGCTAAAACCTTTGCAACTAAAATTTTACAAGATGCATTTTATTTTGTAGGATTTTGAACTCAACAATGAACTAAAGATGAATGTCCTCAATTTGCTAGAAGAAGTTTTGCGAGACCCAGACCTTCTTCCCCAGGAAAGGAAAGCCACGGCGAATATCCTGAGGTAAAATGCAGTTGCAGGGGCCTCTTAATGACATTGGTTGATTCGTGCGATACTCTAGAAAATAAGATCCTATCAGACCAGGAAGATGCATCTTAGACTCCTGGGGGCAGCAGGGAGACTGCTGTCACCACAAAGGGTGATGTATCATCTTCTCTTTTCTGGGGGGCAGGTTGGTGTCTGCGGCCTCAGGAAGACTTGGCCTGGGCGCCGTAACTCGTGTGGTGTGCAGGAGTGCAGTTGCTCCCGTCCGTGGGGGCAGACAGTGGCTTCCTGCAGAACCACAAGTGAAAAGGGGGGTGCCTTGAGGATCCCCTCCTGCAGCCCCAGCGGGTACTGCAGAGAGAGGTGGTTTTCCTGCCCTCAGTTCTAGTTGTTGATCATAAGCTCACGTTTATGAGCAGGGCGGTAGCATTTCTGCGCAAGTCCCATGCCCCTGGTTTGTGGATGTACCACCTTCTAGTAGTTACGTGTTTTCTCTGTCTTGCTTCACCGGTCCTAGACCAGTTTTACTGACAACTTATCACGTTGGGATTCCCACATCATGTAGGTTGTATAAAAGCTCGTAGATGTGATCAAAGCTTGGACACGAGAGACTGTTTGTGGCTGTCGTTACACCCAGCATCCAAGCAGGTAACAAGCTTTCCTATAGCTTCTTGAACTCATAGGTGGATGTTTTTCTAGTCTGCTCTACAGGAGGACTAGACATTTCAGTTACAGTTTCCTCCCAACTTATGGCCATATCATTTGTCCCTACTTAGGGATGGGAAGCCCAGCATCTATCTGCTTGACCTGGTAGCCCTTTACCATTCTTGCTTCTAGTTCCATCTTCATTTATAATCTCTGGAAAGAGTCCTTTCTTTCTTCTAACCTTGACTATATTGTTTCTTTGTTATCCAGAATTCCGTATAGAAGGGAGTCCACTGTAGCTCCGTCTACTGTGTTTTTGGAAGTCCCTCTCTAACTCAGCGATGCTGGATTTTGGTCTAGCATCTTAACAATTGGCTCAAAAGTGATTCAGGATCCCATCACCGGACCCTTCTTTGGTCTAGGGGCTCTTGCAGGTGGAATGTGTCTGCCCCAAAACAGATATGTTGACGTTCTATCCCTGAGTACCTCAAAATGTGATTCTGTTTAGGAATAGGGTCATTAATTAAGATGTCATACGGGAGTAGCATGGGCCCCTAATCCAATATAACTGGTTTCCTTACGAGAAGATGGCCACGGGAAGACAGAGAGAGACACAGAGAATGTCGTGGGAAGATGGAGCAGAGACTGGGGTGAGGCAGCTGCAAGGCAAGGAATACCATCTTGCTCTCAAACCCCTGAAAGTTAGCAAGACACAAGGGAGGATTCCTCTGCAGGTTTCAGAGGGAACATGGCCCTGCTGACACCTTGATCTTGAACTTCTAGCCTCCAGAATTCTAAGACAATAAATTCCTGTTGTTTTATGCCACCTAGTTTGTGGTACTTTGTTAGAGCAACTGTAGGAATCTATTAAGGGCCCTCTTCACTTTGTCCACCCTGTGAAGACACCTAAATAAGCCTAGGGCCTCTGTTCCTATGTTTATTTTCAGATTTTAAAATCGTAAATACATTTTCAGATAAAGCCTGGTTTCAGTTGGATGAGTGGTATCTGTAAATGATTTCTATTCCTCTTTTCTTTATATAAACAGTTTATTATGCTGTCTGTATTTCAAATGCTGATATTTTGAAACTGCTTTCTAGAAGTTTGTGCCCCCAGGGACATTTGACTGGACAGCCGTCAGGGAAGTGAGGGTGTTCAGACTGGGAAAGACTCTCAGGATTGGCAAATATGAAACCCCATGTTGCCCATCCCCTCACAACACCCATACCAGACATTACCAATCAATCCTAAGGGCTTTCTGCCGACACGGTGGGTGAGCTCAGAACTCCGTTGTTAACTGGCATGTCATTAATTGGAGTTGGCCCTTAAGATGAATCCTATTTACCATTCCAGGCCTTTATTATTTATCAGGCTTAAGATGTGCAAATTCTTTTTGTTGAATAAATGACCTGAGAATTAGAGGTGTGGGATCGATAAGAAATAGAAATTTTAGTAGATGGTACAGCTGGGAGCATGACATGGAGCAGAGTCTGATTCTCACTTTTGCAGGATTCACAGGTATTATCTTGGTTCGGCCACCTACAGCCGTCAGGTTCCTTAACCAGTCTAAACTTCAGTTCCCTTATTTATAAAATGAGACCAGTAGTACCTACTATTGAGTTGTTGTGATGATATCATGATACAATATGTACAAAGAGGTTAACACGTGCCTGAAACATAAGTAGCACTCGTTTTACTGCTACACTTATTATTATTATTATTATTATTATTATTATTATTAGCTCTGACAGTAGCTCTTAGGAAAAATAGTTTCTTCCGACAAGGCAATATGGCGTAAGTAAAACCAAGGTAGGTCTTAGTCAAACTCAACTTTCCTTAGCTTCATCACCTTGTCTATACAAAAGAGATTATAATAACATTAAAAGCCAGTTTAATATTGCACAAAGACACGAATGCAATAAAAAATCTTTCAAATGTACACTTCAAGTGGATGAATTATTTGACATGGGAATTATATCTCAATATAGTTGTTACAAAAGAAACTATAGTCCTGACCCACTTGCTATTTAGTAAAAGAAAAAAAGAAGCAAAAAGCAAAACAAAAAAGCAGTTTTACTGATGGGATGCTCCCAGCTGCCCACCCACACTTCTGATCCCTTGCAAAGTCTTCCCAAAGTGTTCCAAAAGTCCCAAGAAATGTGTGCTCAGGAACAAATCCAGTCATTTTTCTGCCTCAGCGTCTTTATTCAAGCTCACTGGCCCGGACACCGCCTGAGGGAGAGACCTTATCAGTGCCGCCATTGTTCCTGTCAAGAATGCTATCTGACAGTCCTCTAAAGCCACCATTTCCCTATCAGAAAGCTGACAAAGATGCCACCTGCCGCATCCCTGAGCCACAGGGGCCCCAGAGCAGCCTCACTCAACCGGGAGTCTTGGTCTCTTGTGAAAATAGCTCCTTTGGCTCCTGATTCTACATCTTTCACCATAACAATTCAAAATTCACCCACTGAGCCAAGTAGGGAATAGATATGATGTCGTCCATTCTCCTACCTCTGACCATCTTTCTTCCCATGAGGCCAAAACAAACCAAAGTCTTTGTTTAGCCCTGAGCATATCAACTAAAGCAGACAGATACCCGTGGGGTCACCAGTCCATTAGCTGAGCAAACAGCCAAACCCTGAGTCCCATTTGGGTCAGCTGGGTCTCGGAGGCACTAACTTATCTTCCCAACAAGTGAGTGAATAGATTTGTGCAAAAAAAAAAAAAATCCTGGTGCAAGAAAACTACTGATCTTTGATTGAAGTCCCTCTGCCAAGTCATTCCACCTGCACCAAGCTTAAGGGTCCCTGCGCCAGCACACAAGATTGTGATTATAGGAGGAATAAATGATTCATTAATTTATCAGGGTTTTTGCTAACTTATCATACAGATACTTGTGTTTATATGAATGACATTTACATATATATATTTTTTAAATCATGTCAGAATGATTAGAAAGTAGAGTAGGAAGACCTCGATATAACCATCACTGATGGAGTGTCATCATTCATGAAATCTCTTTGTGAAAAAATATCATCATGGAGTATATGAGAAAGAAACAGAAACCAAAAGGATTATTTAATAATTATATGACAATTATATAAAATAGTAATCACGTGGAAAATTACAAAGATGTTTCTGTTAATTTATTTCTTAATTTGGAAACAAACAGGGAATTATTTCCAACCAAAACCAGGAGATTTTAGTACTCAAGGTTTCCATGCATTTGTGGATATCTGACTTTTTAGAAAAATATGTCAGAGCATAGGAAGCAATGGGCTCAAGTAAGCCTGGAAGAAAGAAAAGCCATGCCCAAGAAAGCAAAGGACGGAAGAGGTGGTCTGGCAGGTCCCAGCAAGTGAAGCAACAAGCAGTTAAACCATTCACAAATTGAGGAGGAGCAGAGATGAGGCAGGTCACGCCATGGGGCCATGCCAGCCGGTCTCAGTAGCAAGCAGGCAGCCCAGAGTGTGGACCAGTCTGCGGACAGAGGCCAATTTCTCTTGGCTCTGTTTTTAAGCCTATCTGATTTCTACTGTTGAAAGAGGACTTTTCCAGTCACAGAACTTTGAATAATCCCATTTCCTTTTAAACGTTTTATTTGGCATTTCATTATAAACTCACAGATACTTAACTGGTCATGCCGGCTGGGAAATGTGAGAGAAACCCAGTATCCTGGAATGTCCATCAAAGCACGAAGGCAGTCAAAAGACTAGGAGCACATCCATCCTCGATTTGAACTGGGCCAGAGGTAGAGGGGCCTTCCCATCGAAGGGAAAATTTGTGAACATACTTCCCAGTGAATACAAGTTGTGGTTGCGAGAGAGAAAAACATATCACATTGTAGTTAAATGTAGCCTTGACATTAGAGATGTATAGGCAGTCAAGCTGTATGAGATGTAAACATGAATGTATTTAAACATATATTACATTTATACAGGAAACTGAAAGTTTCCAATAATAAGCCATTTCTGTCTCACACAGTCTCACAGGGATAGCTTTATTATGAAGAAATTTAATTAGCATGCATAGTTTGTTGTCTTGTTTGTGACTAAAAACCTCTGCTCAAGACTTTTCTATTTCTTTTTTTTTTTAAGATTTTATTTATTTATTTGACAGAGAGAGACAGGGAGTGGGAGAGGGAGAAGCAGGCTTCCTGCTGAGCAGGGAGCCCGACGCAGAGCTCGATGTGGGGCTCGATGCGGGGCTCAATCCCAGGACCCTGGGATCATGATCCAAGCCAAAGGCAGACACCTAACGACTGAACCACCCAGGCGCCCCAAGACTTTTCTGTTTCTAAAATACCACTTCCTCCCCAACGTTGTCTGACTAGCTGGCTTCTGAATCTATGTAGACATAAATCTTGGTAAACAACTAACATGCCATAAAATGAAAACAAACAAACAAACAATGACTTCATGGGTAGGCAGCTGGAGTGGGTTCGAGTCATAAAAAGGTGACCCACAAACCTCACAAGGCCCCAAGAAGCATCAACAGGCATTTGGGAAAAGAGAAAACATTAGATAATTTAACAAGACCAGAACACATCTTGGAACACTAGTGTGAGATGACTGAGGAAAGGAACATTTGATAAAAGCTAACTAACTTCTTGACCACTTCTTTCCAGGGAAAAACTATTGCCCAGCGTCATTTAAAAAAAAAAAAAAAAAATCTTTTCCTTGGGTACACATAGTTATGTGGCCACTGAGCTCTCTCCAGGAACCTAGACTACCCTGGAAAGAATGACATGAGCTTTGGGAAAGAGTCCCTTTTATCCCCTGTGTGTAATCCTTAAGTGTGATTTTAACAGTCTTTGGAGAAAAACTTGTATTTGCTTATTTTTTCCTCACCTTAATCTGCCTTAGATCATCTGATGAATATTTCTTTCCACTCACAAATGATACGGTTCATTGCTAACAAGAGGGCAGTCACTCCTTGAATCTAGAAGGAATCTTTATCCTGGTAAACAGGAGGGAGCTTTTGTAAGAGAGGAAGATAGAGGGAAGAGACTGGACTTTTTTGGATGTGTTTTGTGCTGGCTCCTTGAAGAGGTGCCTTTAACACCTGCCTGAGACAAGCGAGGGCAACGGGGCAGCTTAAGTGACCGAACCCTGGGCAGGTTAGTTCCTTTGAGCTTTGGTGTCCTCATCTGTAAGATGGAGATCAGAATGCTTACTCTGAAGGGATTTTTGATGATACAAGAGAGTGTATGTCAGATGGCTCACACATGGCTGTGTACACACATGGGTATTCACTAACCCATCTCTGTTGATTTCCTCTTTTTGAGGGCAGGTGGTTTTGTTTTCATCAATTCAGAGCACCGCGGAACATCACGTCATTATTTCTTTGAAAACTACCTTCCTCCAGCAGATAGGCTGTGTGGCTTGGGACTTTTGGTACTTTTAAAATGTGATTGTGCCTTCATTTTGGAAAACTTAAAATGCTTGGCCCAGATGGTAAGTTATATAATCCGTATCATTCTCCTGGACTCTGAACTTCTGTTGGACATGGAATATCACTCCCACTCTGAAACCAGCACCCACTTCAGGATTAATTAACTTATGTATTTATTCAGTCAATCACCACTGGAAAAAAAGCATTGAGAGCTGAATAGCTGTGTGTGTGTGTGTGGCTATGGCACCAAATGTGTCTCAGGAAAGGCCATCTGGGAATCAAGGGAGAAGAGTTTACCTGCTGGCTTCTGCCTGGCATCGTTCAAATTCTTGCCCCCCAGGAACTCCCCTGAGCTTCTGGTCTGTGTGTGTGCAAGGAGGGAGAGGCTCTGCATCTTCTGCCTCAGCATCAGCAGGGCAGGGCCAGGGTGGGGGCTGGAGGAATGTGGATGGGGCGCTCAGGCCTGTTAGGATCCCCAACTGATGGTATTGCGGGATGCCCGAACTCACGGCCCAGATCCTCTCACGGGCCCAGAGCACACCAGCTCCCCCTCAGGCTCGCTTTAATGGTGGGTGTTTTATTTACCACCTTGTATGGAACAAGTTGGCTCCCTGGGATAAGCCAGCTCTCCCGATGATCCTCCTGTGCCTTTAATGTGCGTGTTTTCCTGTTTCTTCGACTTCCCACCTCCAGCTCACGTCTCTGTAGCCTCTCCAGTGGGAGGCACAGCCTGGTGGACCCAAACCCTCCAGCTTCCCAGCCAGGGAAATCCAAACTGCACGTGGTCCTTTCATTCCTGGCATGTCTGTTTTCTTTTCATGGAGGATATTTTGATTTTTCTTTTTTAGGGCCCTTTCACAAGACGATCAAGATGACATCCACCTAAAATTAGAGGATATAATTCAACTGGTAAGTGCAGCCATGGTCTCATCCAGCAGAGTTATGTGCAAACTACTTCTCAAAGGCGAGCGGTATTATGCCCGTAACTGATAACCGGGTGCTCGACCGCAGTTCTTTTGAAGCCTGGTGCGATGACCTAAATTCGACTCGGGGGTTGGCAGTTGGTCCAGGCTGTTAATGTTGGCTGATATTTCTGAGCTTTCTGCCATTTTCTTGGTAGCTAGAATCTCTAATGGACGTTGTCCTTGAGCGGCTGCGGGCACCTGCTGTCAGTGCGTGTCATTCCCCCCTTCCTCTCTTGCAGACAGACTGTCCGAAGGCTGAGTGCTTTGAGACCTTGTCAGCCATGGAGCTGGCCGAGCAGATCACCCTCCTGGACCACATCGTCTTCAGAAGCATTCCCTACGAGTGAGTGCGGCCCTCACAGCTGCAGGCCCCCTCAGGCAGGACCTGTGGGCTTAGCACTGCCATTATTCCTAAGACAGATGTGTGTGCACAGAGGTGTGAGTCTTAATCTTATGATGGTTTGGTCCGATGTCAATGCCTTTTGGTCCCAGTTTATGTTAGAAATGTTGATTTGGAAACACCGGGGACTGTCAGGATGGTCACTCTTGTGTTTCTTTATGTTCACCGGTTCCCCCGGAATGTGAATTTCTTTGTACTCTCACATCCTCGCATCATAGGAACCTCCATACGGCAGCAACCATGGTTCTCAAACTGCATGGTGCCTAAAATCCTTCGGGAAACTTGTTAAAAATGTACATTCCTAGGTATCCCCTCCAGAGATTTGGATTCTAGTAGGTTTGAGGCCCAGGAAATGGCATTTTCCATGAGAATCCCAGACACTACTGCGTGATCTAAGACTATACTTTGAGAAGCACTGAGGATGGGTAAAATCTGTAAGTTCTGCTACAAGTACTCACCCTCTTCCATGAGTCAAGAAGTATTGCTGGGCTTTGAGACTCTACAACATGTAGATAGATTCCCGAGAAGGAGCTTTCCCCCGGTGTGTGCGGAGCTGAGCTGCGCTGCATCAAGCTGCCCCGTGAGGAGCGTCCCTATCACCGCTTCAACCTTCTCATGTAGAGCATGAGGGAGCACGCTAGCCCCTTCCCGCTGCAATAATCAGGAGCTCCACAAGCAAGACCTTTGTTTGGACAAATGACAACTGTTGGCCCATGTCCTCGAAAGAGCTAAATCGGGGGTAAAGGAGGGGCTGGGCAAGAGGTACAAATGTGACCCATGTCGTAGGTAGAGAAGAGGCCATCATGATGATGGAGGGGTCAGGCGTGGCAGTGGGTGGTCAGAGCTACAGCTACGTTAGAGAGGCGTAAGGGGCAGGGCCAGAAGATGCCCCTGCTGGCATTTCTGTTAGCATTGTATCTTCTCACCCTCCCCGTCTCTACCCATGAACAAGGTTGGCGGGGAAGAAATGTGGCCTGTTGGCCATCCAAATGAACCCAGTGACTACTTGAAGACTTGAGTTAGAAACCACAGTACCATGGGGCACCTGGAGGGGCTCTGTCAGCTAAATGTCCAACTCTTGATTTTGGCTCAGGTCATGATCTCAGGGTCATGAGATCAACCCTCACTCCAGGCTCCACACTGGGCGTGGAGCCTGCTTGAGATTCTCTCTCTTTCTCCCTCTGCCCCTCCCCAACTTGCACTCTCTCTCTCTCTCTCTCTCCCTCTAAGGAAAAAAAAAAAACAAAACAAAACCACAGTGCCTAGTGCAGTGGGGATTCAGTGGGGGAGATGAACATGACCTCCTTGGAGGAAGAGAAAGAGCAAAGGCCAAACCCTTATGGTCAGTCTCTTCTTGGGATTCTCCCTTCCTCTCCTCTCCTCCCTGCTGGCTTGGATATCAACCCATTATTTTCATCTGTGGAACTGCCACACCTTTATACCCAACAGCCTTGCAGGAACTTGGAGGAACAAAAAACCTCTTGCAGGGACTCACTCAACATTTCTGGATTAAGACTGTGTCAGAGTAATTTCATTTCAGGTTATTTTTTGTCATGCCTATACAAAATAGTTCCTTTATGCACCAACTTGTCTGTCCATTGCTTGCTGTGATCTGGTGGGCTGCTCATGAGTGAAGTGAGGGAGCAGGGATGTTATTCAGAAGACAGACCTTCCAGCAGGCTGAGCTCCTACCACTGTAAATGCCTTCCCCATATGAAGTGGTAACAACAGTGTTACATGCCTTCCTCATGTGTCCTGTTCTGGGCTCTGGGGAGAGCAAAGGAAAATCCCTGCTCGTGAATTTGACATCGTCTTAGAGAATATCAGAGCAAAGTGGAGGAACACATGTTGTTTGTGATTAACATTTTTGGTAGTGATGGATTTTTCAGCCCTTCTGCTAAGGCTTAAAATTTTTTTAAGCTGATCCAGGGAAAATAATTTGGTTCCTGAGTTAGTACTTAACGTCTTTATTCTTCTTGTGTTGGTCATCGTGTTCCCATTTCAGAGAAGCCTTTATCGTGATCCTAATAAGGACAAAGTTCCAAACATTTATAAGAGAAAGGTGGAAATTGAAAAATCTTTTTCTTTTTGGCCTCAAGTGGCAAAATACTGGAGATGAGCCAAAATTCATTTGAGATGGTCAAATTTAATGTAAATAATATTCATACTCATTGTTCAGGATCATAGCCACCATTTAAAAAACTTAATTGGTTTTCTCTTCTGTTTTGAACTTACAGAGAATTTCTTGGGCAGGGGTGGATGAAGCTGGATAAAAATGAAAGAACACCTTACATTATGAAAACCAGCCAACACTTCAATGATGTGAGTAACCATAAAAATAAAACCTGGGCATGTTATAGGGAGCTGAGTATCAGGGTCTTAAGACTCCTTCTCTAAAATGAAGCAAGTCTGCCCCCCACTTTTTACACAAAACTGATGAAAGTTTAAAAAAAAAAAAAAAGCTTAAATCTTCTCTAAGAGCTCATAGTGATGTAATAACTTCCAGTTAACTTCCAGACATAAGAGATTCCCTTCTGATGGTACCCAAGTCTGGTAAGTCCTCAATAATGCATAGATTGCGGCTATTATTGTTATCATAATCATCATTACTTCGTGGTCATACACTGACGAGCTGTAATAGCCCTTGTGTCACTGGTCCCCGGTGGTGTTGCTGACAGTAAGGTTGGGTTAGTACAAATCATCCTCATTATTACTGAACATTCAGCGCATATGCGCTCCAGGGTTGGAAGGGACCCCTTTGAGCATAATTACAGTGTTCCTGCAGCTGTGCACAATGGTGACCAGCTGTTGGTGCATCTCCCTGCTCTGCTTTTCTCCAGCAGTAAGACGAGGAGCTGCTTTTATACCCACCAACTCCTAATTGGTTTTGTTCTAATGATTTTCATCCTTTGGCGGAACCACATATGTGGGAGCATCTTCAGGCCTATCTAGGCAGTTCTACTAAAAGACAATAAAAGGAATAATGATGACATTAAAAAAGAAAAAGAAGACTATGAGGCTCCCTGTAGGTAAATTAATAAGTCATTCAGCCTCACAGTACAAAACAGCAGTGTAGATTCCCAAGACAGTGCTTTGTGCAGGGTACCTGCAGAGTACATATATACTCATGAAGGTTATCGCATGAGGAGCATCCATGCCACTGCTGCCTAGAGGACAGGCCACATGACCCCTGAGAAGCAGAGCCCCTGCGGTAGAAAATCAGCTTCTGTCGTCTGTGCCATGCACACACTTGGGTATAATGAGCAATCAAATGAGTGGTTCCATCCCAGGTTCCAGACCCTCACGTCTCCACTCGGATGGCTGCTTGCACTGTGCGTTCTTCAACGGATTGCAAATGGAGTTTCTTATCGTTAGTACTCCCCAGACCTGCCAAGCCTCCTTCATCTTATGCCATGTTCTTAGTCTTGCGTAGTGGCCCAGACTGCTCACTCACCCAGACAGAGAATCTAGAGGTCATCTTTGACTCGTCTGTCACCCACCCCACCTCACTCCCCGATATATAAATCTACATATGTCTCAGACCTTTTTTTCCCTTACTTTCCTACTGCCATAACCTTGATTTGACCTTTCATCCTTTTCTCGGGGAGCTCCTACCTCACCATCCCCACTGTCCTCTCCTTGCCCCCAAACCCATTCTTTACACAGTGTCACAGAAATAACTTTTCTGAAAGACCAATCTAATTATATCACTTTCATGACAAAATTCTGTCAGCGGCTTCCTCTCACCTTTAAGATCCAGTCCCAGCTGCTCAACGTGGCCTACAAGAGCCCTGCCTACTGGGCATCTGTGTCTCTCTCGTGGCTTCCCTGGGCTCCTCAGATGACTGCCACATCCTCTGTTACACCAGGCCTTCTACCTCTGTCCCTTTTCAAATGTTCTCCTCCTTCGATGGAAAGCAGTGGCTAACTCCTTCTCATCCTTTAGGACTCATAGCAGGATGACCTCTTTCTGGAAGCCTCCTCTCTACTAGGCCAGATAACCCCCTGCTACCTCCATGTCCTCAAACCCCTCCATACAGACTCAGCTTTGCCTTTCACTATGTGATATTTACTTGTCTCTGCCTCCCTTCACCTTTCTGCCTAACTAGGCTCAGTGCCTTGAGGTCGGGGATGCTGAGTTATTTGTTTTTCCTGTTCTTACAACCTAAACGAATGCCACGTCCATTCTAGGTGCTCAGTACAAAGTAATTTTTTAATGACTATGTACAATGATAATTCTGAGACACTGTGAGATCTAAAATACCTGTGGAATAGTCAGAGAATTGGTACACTCACTAGATTAAGTGTATGGATGTAAGATTACAGACTTGCATTCCCTTTGTTAGTAATCCTAAACTGTCCTTTTCCTTTCTATATTCTAAGCATTGAGCTGCGCCAACTGCCTCTTTTTCTCTTGGTTTCAACTAATAGCATTACAGTTCTTACCCTTGAAACACTATAGGTCCTGTTCACTCTGGTGGGAAAAAATCCAGCGAGATAAGAAGGAATAAATGTTCTCTCCTCCCCTGTCCCTAAATGTGTCTGGGTTGAGGGCTGATCAGGTTAGAGTTTGATTTGATTGGGGGTAAATGTCTTTTCTTTCTCTGTGCTACCTGGGGTTTCCTGGTCCCCACCTGTGAGGGGCGAAGGAGCATGTGGAGAGGCCCCAAGGAGTGAAACCCATCATCAGCAAAGGTTGCCATTCTTCAGGAATTACTCATTCTTTTCCATTTCCTCAGTAGTTACTGGAAATAACTCCTTCATCAAAATTACTGATTAAAAAAAATGACCTGTTCCCTCAACATGTTGATTCCAAACAATCCCTCTGTTCACTCGGAGGATGAACAGGTTGCCATTGGTTTCTTGTTGCTATTATTATTACTACACACTGTAGTCCTCTCGGAAGGTTGGTCTCTAAATGTGGACTTTGATCTCCATGTCCCTTGGCACCCTGTTTTCCCGACACTTCTATGGGTGATCCAGGCGCTGTGCCTGAATGCATTTCTTTGGCTCTTAGCTGGCCTCTCTTGGCTTTTCCGTTGTCTCAGATGAGTAACCTGGTGGCGTCCCAGATAATGAATTATGCCGACGTCAGCTCCCGCACCGTCGCGATAGAGAAGTGGGTGGCCGTGGCGGACATTTGCCGATGCCTGCACAACTACAATGGCGTCCTGGAGATCACCTCAGCCTTAAACAGAAGTGCCATCTACAGGCTGAAGAAAACCTGGGCCAAGGTGTCCAAGCAGGTGAGCAGCAGTGTGCCACAGAGCCCGCTGCTGAGAGGACAAGCCAGGAGACCAGAGCCCAGGTGAAACGTTACTCATTAGGAAATAATTAACTGAATCAAGCAGCTCAGTTGCCAAAGAAAGGTGCTAACGTGGGTAATTACTGCTATCTTACCACCTGATTGATTCCACTCGTGCGCACTTCTAATTGGTTAGTTTAAGAAAAGCAAATACGACCCCAAAGCATTCATTATAACATATTTGGGGACAACTTCAAACGGTGCGGTTGACAGTCAGGAGTTGTTTCCTAAATTATTTAGAGAAGGCCCGTTGATTCCAAGTGAACACAGCAGTGCCCCACGGACCTGTTCTTTCTCCCCAAAGTAAGCGTATAAATGCCCTAGGGCCTCAATGTTCACTTTTTTTTGTCATTTATGTAATAACCTTTTGGCATAAAGACTTGTGTGCCGGAAACTTTCATAATTTTCTTTTAATTGGACTCACCTTGTTCATGCCTATCATTTTCATTCGATATTTTCAAGATTCAAATGAAATCACAATCTCCCCACTGCCCTTTCTCCTGGCCTTCTCCCTGGGTGTGGGTGGGTGTTGGGGAGGGCTCCCCTGGGCTTCTGGGAGGCCGTGGACACCCGCTGGTCTCCTGTTGTGGTCTTCTGCTAGTTGGTCACCAGGCGCAGGCCACCGTGAATTGCCCGTGCGTGGTGTATGTGTGGTCTGCCCGGCCTGCCCAGGAACAGGGGGGCTTAGCTGACCTCACCTCCCCTTCAGCCCTCGTTGGCTCCCACTGGCCCCTCTCCTACAGGCTGCCCTGTCCTTGGTGATCCCTGGTGGGCCGGCTAACTCTTCATTAGTAGATAACTACCCTGGCCCTCTTAAAGGGCGGTGGGGGGATTTTCCAGACTCCTCCAAGTCCTCCTGGTGCCAGAGGCAAATTCTTTTGTCTGTGATCAAAGCCTGGACCTTGCAAACAAAAGCCACAGCTTTTATAAGTACTGTTTAAAAAGCAAACAAACACTTTTTATGTTGAGATCATGTAGGTTCATGTACAGTTTGGAAGAACTAATAGAAATACCCTGCACCCTACACCTAGTGCCCCCCAGTGTAACCTCTGGTGTAACTGAAAACATATCCCAACCACAAAGTTAACATTGGTAACATCCACTAACCTTATTCAGACGATCTGTTTTACATATATGCTCATTTGGGCCTGTGTGTATTTACTTTTATGCACTTTCATTACCCCTGCAGTCAAGATACAACACAGTGCTATGACCAGGATCCCTCCTGCCACGCTTTTCATGGCCATAGCTGCTTCCTCCCTGCCCCCTCCCTAACTCTGGCAACCAAAAACCTGTTTCTCATCTCTATAAAATTTCATCATTTCAAGGACATTATATAAATGGAATCATATGGTAGATGACATTTTGAGATTGCCTTTTTAAAAATTCCCTTGAGATCTATTCATGTATCAATACTTCATTTCTTTTTATTGCTAAGTAGTATTCATGGTATAAATAGAGGAAATTTCACCATTCGTCCCTTGAAGAACATCTGGGTTGTTTTCATTTTGGGGCTGTTACAAATGAAGCTGCTATGCATATTCACGTATAGGTTTCGTGTGACTGTAAGTTTTCTTTTCTCTGGGATAAATGCCCAAGAGTGCAAATGCTGGATCGTATAGCAATTGTGCGTTTAGCTTAATAAGAAACTGTTGAATTCTTTTCCAGAGTGGCTGTACCATTTTATACTTGTATCAGCAAAGTATGAATGAACAGTTTTTCCAAATTCCTGCCTGCATTTGGTGTTATCACTGTTTTTTATTTTAGCCATTTTGATACCTCATTATTGTTTAAATTTGCATTTCCTAATGGCTAATGATGTTAAATATCTTTTCATATGCTGGTTTGCCATCTGTTTATCCTCTTCAATGAAATGTCTGCAGCTCATTTTTTAATTGGATTTTTTTTACCTTTGAGATCTGAGAGTTCTTTCTATATCCCTCCCACTTTATTGTAAAATTATTTTAGCTACTCTAGGTGCTGCGACTTTCCATATAAATTTTAGTAAAAAAATTATGTCTAAAAAAACTTTACTGACATTTTTATTGGAATTTCATTAAACCATCAATTTGAGGAGAACTGACATCTTTACTCTGTCGAGTCTTCCAGTCCACAAACACAGTCTGTCTCTCCATTTCTTTAGGCTTTCTTAAATCAGCATTTTGAAATTTTCAAAATATAAGTCCTGTGTAAATTTTTTAGATTTATGCCTAAATATTTCATTTTCTTTGGACAAATTTTAAATGTTACTGTGGTTTCAATTTTGGTTTCCACACATTCATTGTTAGTCTATACAGATGTCATTGATTTTTGTCGTGTTGGTCTTCTGTCTGCAAACTTGCTGAACTCACTGATCAGTTCTAGGAGCTTTTTTTGTAGAGTCCCTGGGGTTTCTACACAATTGTCACTTATAAATAGGAACTATCTTAGTACTTTCTTTCTAATTCATACGCCTTTTTTTTATATATTTTATTTATTTAGTTGACAGAGAGAGACACAGTTAGAGCAGGAACACAAGCAGGGGGAGTGGGAGAGGGAGAAGCAGACTCCCCGCTGAGCAGGGAGCCCGATGCGGGGCTCCATCCCAGGACCCTGGGATCATGACCTGAGCTGAAGGCAGATGCTTAACGACTGAGCCACCCAGGCGCCCCATAATTCATACACCTTTTATTTCCTTTTCTTGCTTTATTGCTCTAGCTAAACTTCCAATACTATGTTGAATAAAGGTGGTGAGAAAGGACATTCTTCCCTTGTTCTCAATCTTGTGGGGAAAGCATTCAGTCTTTCACCATTAAGGATAGTGCTAGCTACAGGTATTTTGTAGATGCTTTTATAAAACTGAGGAAACTACTCTCTCTTCCTAGTTTTTTGATAGCTTTTATGATGAATGGGTGTTAGAATACTGTTTCTAAAATGGGCTTCAAACAGCTATATCAGAATCTAAAAACTGGATACTGACGCCCTTGTTGTGGCTTGCTTTTGCCTCTTCCTAAGGCAATGGTAGCCTTAGCCATTGGACACTGGATGCAAAGAGCATATTATCCTGTCACACACATTGTCACACTTCATCAAGGTCAGTAAGTCAGTCCTCTGCCTTCTCTTACATTTTCCTTCCCCTATTTCCTTTTTCATCTGAGGTTGGTACCAAGGGATTCTTAAATCTTCTTTAAGAAAACACTAGGCCTATGATCCGGCAATTGCACTATTAGGTATTTACCCAAAGGATACAAAAATACCCATTCAAAGGGACACATACACCCTGATGGTTATAGCAGCATTATCAACAATAGCCAAATTATGGAAAGAGCCCAATGTCCATTGACTGATGAATGGATAAAAGAAGATGCAGGATGTATGTATACACACACACACACACACGTGGAATATTAGCCATAAAAAAGAAAGAAATCTTGCCATTTGCAATGACGTGGATGGAGCTAGAGAATGTTATGCCAAGCAAAATAAGTCAATCAGAGAAAGACAAATACCATATGATTTCATTCATTTGTGGAATTTAAGAAACAAAACAGATGAACATTGTGGGGGGAAAAAAAGAAGCAAGCCAGGAAACAGACTTTTAACTCTAGAGAACAAACTGAGGGTTACTGGAGGGGAGGTGGGCTGGGGGTGGGGGGGGGAGGGGATAGGTTAAACAGGTGATGAGCATTAAGGAGGTTACTCGGTGTGATGAGCACTGGGTACTGTATGTAAGTGATGAATCACTGAATTCTACACCTGAGACTGATATTACATTGTACGTCAACTAACTGGAATTTAAATAAAAACTTGAGAAAAAAAAAAAGAAAAGAAAACAGTAGGCCTTCCCTGTAGTCGACTTAAGTGATACCCATGTCTTTTCAGGATGAGGCTTTAGGGGTAACTGACTACAGAATAGGGGTGATAAGACTGATATTAAAATATTTTTTTCAAATTTGAATATACTACCTGTAGAAGCATTAAGTAGAATATACCATTTCAATCACGTGTATGTGTCACTCAGAGTGGCTTTAGAACGGGTAATGGTCTGTCGTCCCGGTCCCAGGACTTCGGTCTCATCACAGGTAGTGCCTGGTTGCAGATATGCCCTGCTTCAGACTCTTTCATCACCCCATCTGCTCTGTAACTGTCTCTTCTTCAGGTCTGAGTCCAGGCTGGGAGACATCCAGAAGGCCTGGTCGAATGTGCAGTCAGGAGCCCACCAAATTAGATCTGTGGCTATAGGATAGACTATATTTGTGCACCTTCTTTCAGCCCAAGGTCAGCTCTGGGCCAGGCAGGGGGCCCACCCGGCCCCATCCCATCCCCCGACCCTGCCACCCCTGCCCAGGCCTTGCTAGCTATCTTCTTTCAGAGTCCTCAGGAACCAGGATGGGGAAGGCAGCCCTTTGAGTCATTCTGAAAGCTCTCATGAAGCATGCAGCTCCTTTCCAGACTGAGAGTAGTCTGAGGAGTCGCAACCTGGGCATTCCAAGTGCTCTTCCCTGCCAGTCTGCCCGGGCATGGGTATTACTAGGAGTGGGTCATCATCCCCAAGGGCCGCCCTACCATTCTCCCATGTCCATGCGAGAAACTCCAGATCAACGTCAACAACAGTTTTATCTCTTGGTAAATGTCAGTTATACTTCTCTAACAAGTTGAGGAAGTTGGTCACAAAACCTTTGTAGCAGAAGATAGCCAAGCAACCAAATCTGTGTCTTGTTGATTTGGAAATTAACACCCAAAAAGATTCACCGTGAAAACCACCTGACGTGAGACCTCCCATTTAAGATTCCCTAAGTCAACATGTGCTTTTTCAATTCTTTAAGTCCCTAATTTCTCGTGCATCGCACTTTTTCTTTTCTACACATTTTCCTCTTTTTGGCTAAATGAGCAGTATAGTCCCTCTTCTCCACAAGTTTTTTTTTTTTTTTTTTAACATCAAATTCAGTCTGTACTTTGAAAATCGTATCACAACAGTCTGACAAAGGTATCAACACCTGCCACTATGGAAGGGAAGTGAGGATCTCTTGGTAACTCACCCATCTTGTCAAACCATAGGAGTATTTTCACGACAGGCTAAGTTGTTTGTTTCTTTCCAGACGAAAGCTCTCATGGACAAGCTTCAGAAGACGGTTTCATCTGAAGGAAGATTTAAAAATCTCAGAGAAACCCTTAAAAAGTATGTTTATCTTAATCATTAAGTTATTCATAATGCAGAAATGTATTTTTTAAATATATACAGTATACAAATAGTGGCCCACCTCCTACTTTGCTTTGAAAAGAAAAACAAATGGGGAAGAACTTCCATCATCTAGGTATTTTCCTGATTCTTCTTTACATTTGAAAGACTGTGCATATACATTAAGTTTCTTTTGGACATAATGGTGGCATGCAGACTATCCCAGATAAGAAGAAAATATCATCATCTTTTACTCTAAAATCAAACCATCTACTATAAAAAGTTTCTTGATTTGGTATTTATTAATCTAAGCACAACGAGGAGACTGTGGTTCGCAGAGTTTGCCCAGCATCCCTTAGCAAGTGGTTATGCTGGGACGCAGACCCAGTTAGTTCTCTCTGGCTCAAAAGCCCATGTCCTCCTCACTCTTGACTCTGAGAAGACCAAGGTACGCCCCTCACAAAACAAAAACAGAGAAGGCATCACTTTAGAGTGCAGTGGTGATATTCATTAGGTCTGTACCTTCTAAAACATTGAAATCCTGGCGAAAGCAGAAAACAAGCTTTACAGGCTCTAATCACCTTGATTTTTCTCCCCAGTTCTTGGAGGTTCCTCCATGCTCTTACTCCCTGGAAAGTGCGGCCAGTTTACAAGTACTGCAGACGAGTACCACTAGCACATACTCTGTATTTGTCTGTAAGACAGCCTGTTGTTCGAACATGCCATCGTCCCAAGCACATGTAAAACATAAGGCTGTGATTTTCTCTTCTATTCTGTTGTGAGATGTATTGAAAACTCTTAATACCATGAGTGTGCTTGTGCAGACGGAATTAAAAGACTTTATTCTTCAGGATTGAAGCCACACGGTTGCTTCCTGTGAAACACGGGAGGGGAGTCTCTATTTGGTGAGTGCGCTTGAGAACAGTGTCTCTTGGTTTTGCAGCTGTAACCCCCCAGCTGTTCCTTATCTGGGGATGTACCTGACGGACCTGGCGTTTATTGAAGAGGGAACACCAAACTTTACCGAGGAAGGCCTTGTTAATTTCTCCAAGATGAGAATGGTAGGTGGTCCTTTCATCATCAGCCTGTTTCAGTGACTGCAGTGGTTTAAAGAGAAGGGCTAAGTCACGGAGCTCACTGTTTGCTTTTTCATTTTGCGATGGAAGAGATGGGGGACACCGGGGTTCATATCTGCTGCGGCTGATTGAAGCGATTTTCAGCAGGGGTATTGCAGCTTGCATGCGGTCTGGGCAAAGGGGTGGGGAATGAAGCTCCAGGGATGACTTTCTGAGACGGAACAGTGACAGACAGATGCTGAAGGCTTCTTGCTGGACAACGGGGTTCAGAGCACCAAGTTACAACAAGGAGCCCAAGGACAGTAACACCCAGAGCTTGCCTTTGCTGGACCGGAGGTCACCCAGGCCAACTGTTCCCCTGATTGTGAAGTCAGTATCTTCTTGCCCTTTGCATTTCATGTGGCTCATTGAAGGGCAAGAAAGCCCTGGCTGGGCATAGAAAATGATAGGGCTGGGCTCTGGCACTTTGCTGGAGAAAGTGCCTGATGACTTGTGCATAGGGCCCGGAAGAATGTGTTGCAATACAAGGAAATACTTTTGCTTTGCTTTTGTTCTTATTGTTTCTCTCTTAGATATCACACATCATCAGAGAGATACGCCAATTCCAGCAGACTTGCTATCGAATAGACCATCAGCCAAAGGTAATATTGTGTGGCGGTTAAGGGAATTAATAAAGAAAAAAGTGGAAATTAATGAATTAGAAACAGTGGTAAAGTTGATCGATAATATCAAAAGCTGACTCACAGAAAAAAACCAATAAAATAAAAAGACAGGTCTTTGGCAACTCTGATTGAGAAAGAAAGAAAGAAGGCAAAAAGAACACCAATTTATCAAGTTCTATTGATTATATATTCTCTATTTCTCATAAATCTGTCTACCCCATTACCATCCTGGCCCAAGCTACCAATATCTGTTACCTGGTCTACTTGCATTCACTCTAGAATGCAAAATCCATTCTACAAATTGCAGCCAAATAGAACTCTCTGAAACACAAAGCAAGATATGTTTGTCCCTTGTGTAAAATATTTTATAGGTTTTTCATTGCTCTTCAGATAAAGAAAGAAAAAGTCTTGATGTGTCCAATAAGTCCTACATTACAAGGCCTCTACTCATCTTTCAAAATTCGTCTCACATCATATATCCCCTTTCTTCCTCCATCCCAGCCACAGCTGGTCTTTCTTTCTTTCTTTCTTTCTTTCTTTCTTTCTTTCTTTCTTTCTTTCTTTCTTTCTTCCTCTTTCTTTCTCTCTTCCTTCCTTCCTTCTTTCCTTCATTTTTAAATAGATATTTTTTAGAATCATTTTAACTTTACAGAAAAATTAAGAAGGTAGTACAGAAGATTCCCATAAAACTCACAGCCATTTTTTCCTTAATATTTCATGGTACTTGACAAACTTGTCATGAAACTCATAAGAAAGCTTAGACAGGCCAAAACAAAACAAACAGAACAACAAGAACAAAAAACCAAAACAAAAAACCAGATGGATTTTTGAAAAATAAAGAGTAAGAAAGAGCTTTCCCTACCAGATACAGATACATATCCTAAAACTATAACCAATAAAGCAGGACTACATTGGCATAGGAGTACAAATTCAGTGGAGTGGGATACAGTCCTGATGCAGATTTTGTCTATAGGAAAATCTAATATGGAATAAAGGAGACATTTCAAGAAAGTGCCAGAAAGAAATTGACCAGTCAAGTAAAGGGAATAGGAATTTTGGCTGTCCATCTGATACCATTCACAAAAAAATTCCAGATGAGTTCATTACCTAAATATAAAAAGAAATATTCAATTATTTGAATAAAATATAGTACAAAATATCCACAACCTTTAGATTGAAAGACCTTCTATAGAACGTATGAGCTGTAAATGATAAGCTTGATTAAGTTTGCTGCATCAAAATTAAAACTTCTGTATGACAAAATGCAATTATTTAAAAAGCAAAAATAAAACCAGTAGGCTAGGAGGTGATTTTTTTTTTTAATTTTTTCTTTTGAGAGAGAGAGAGAGAGTACATGTGACAGCAAGTGGGGTAGTGGCAGAAGGAGCAGGAGAGAGAATCTTAAGCAGGCTCTATGCCCAGCATAGAGCCCGACAACAGGCTCGATCTCGCGACCCAGAGATCACGACCTAAGCCAAAATCAAGAGTCAGACGCTTAATCGACTGAGCCACCCAGGCGCCCCAGGAGATGATATTTGTAACATGCAGAACAAAGGGACAGAATAACAGTATTCCTATAAGTCTGTAAGAAAAGTATAAACAACTTAAGAGAAAAATCGGCAAAGCTTTGAACAGGTGAGGTAGCTCACAGAATAAGAAACAAAACTGGCCATTTAAACAAATTTAAAATATTTTTTAAGTGTTTGACTTCACTAGTGAGAAAGAAAACAAAATGCAAATTATAAAGACATCATTTTCACCTTACAGATAAACAAAATTTTATTTATTTTGAAAGATTTTATTTATTTATTTGACAGAGAGAGAGATAGCGAGAGAGGGAACACAAGCAGGAGGAGTGGGAGAGGGAGAAGCAGGCTTCCCGCAGAGCAGGGAGCCCGATGCGGGGCTCAATCCCAGGACCCCAGGATCATGACCTGAGCCGAAGGCAGCCGCTTTAATGACCGAGCCACCCAGGTGCCCCCAGATAAACAAAATTTTAAAATACTGGTAATATCAAACCTCAGAGTGTTGGATGCCAGGTACTCTTATAAACTATATGTTACAGCAATTTGGGAGGTTATATCTGCATCATCTGTTAAAATTAAAAATTGATGAACTGAGCAACCACATGTCTTCTGCTTTGCTGGTGAGAGTAACATGGTTCATCCTCTTTAGAAAACTGTGTGGTGTGGATATTTCTTCCAACATTAAATATGCATCTACCTTATGACCCAGGAATTTCTCTCCTAGGTATTTATCCAGGGGCGAATGAAAACATGCCCACTGAAAGTCTTGTATAAAATGTTCATAGCATTTCTTGATAATAGCCGCAAACTGGAAACAGCCCAGGTGTCCATAAATAGATGAAGGGGTCAACAAATGTGGTGTATCTCTACGACTCGGCACCACTCAGCAATGACAGGGCAGGCTGGTGACATACGCCATAATATGGAAGAACTTCAAAACATTATGCTGCATGAAAGAAGCTAGACACACAAGTACGTGCTGTATGCTTCAGCTTCCATCAAATTCTCCAGTAGACAAAACGAATGCTTGGTACTAGAAACCGTAGCAGTGGCCGCTCCTGGGAGCAGACTGACAGGGAAGCTGAATGAGGGAACTTCCTGGGGTAGGGAAATGGTCCTGAAGCTGTGATATATATGCTAAAACTAATCCAACTCTTAATTTTTCTTATATAAATTGTATCTCAATAAAATTAAAGCAGTATTTCCACAGAAATACTCCAGGCCCCAACATGTTTATTTTAGTGTCCTTTCCTTTCATTTCACTTCTAGGGTCCACCCCAAAGGAACATTCCCATGTGAGCACTAAGCAAACATGCTAATAAGGATTTCACTGTCACTTTGTGTAATAGTGAAATATTGACAGCAACTAAGCGCCCATCAATAAGAGATTGTTAAATAAACTCTGATAGATCACATGTTAATGCTGTACAGCAGTTCACATTCTATGTACTGACATGGGGAGCTCTCACTGACTTACACTGAAGAGACGAAAGCACAATAAGGTGTATCTGAGGATTATAAGGGAAGAAAAGATTTCTATAAGAACATGTAATATCTAGAAAGCCAGAACACTCTGGAGAATACAAACCAGATGATAACAGTGGTGTCTCTTCAGGGAAGTGTCTGGGGTGAAGAGCTGGGAGAGGACTGGAAATGTGTGATTTTCTTCTTTCTTTCTTTCTTTCCTTTTCTTTCTTTTTCTTTTCCTTCCTTCCTTACTTCCTTCCTCCCTCCCTCCCTCCCTCTTTCTTTCTTCCTTTTTTTTTTTACAGTGAGAATATATTAATGATTTTTAAACCATGATATAACATTTTCAAATGTTCAAGAGAAAATGTTGAATTGTGCCCAATTCCGTTCAGAAAGTGTGCATACTCGTGTTCTGCAGGAACCCAAAGCTAGGATTTCCCTGTTCCTCCAGGTCACTCAGTACCTGCTTGACAAAGCCCTCATCATAGATGAAGATACGCTGTATGAACTGTCACTAAAAATTGAACCTCGGCTCCCTGCTTGAAGGTCCGGCTTCGCCCCTGAGTCTGTAGGATTCTCATGGAAAGCGGGACGGATAGAACAGTGCATGCCATGCTTCCCACAGTGCCGAGAGGACGGGGGACGGAGCCAAAGGCAGTCTCCTCCGTGCACCAAAGAAGATGGAACGGACCTGGAATTCTGTCTCCAGCCAGGGAAGCCCAGCTGTTTGGGGTCAAAGACAGATGCTTTCAGACTTGGGGTGGGAAGGCGAAAACATTGATCCTTGGTAGAGCTGATGGTGTGTTTTTCATAAGGGAAGGTCATAGAGGAGGTGCAGGTAGCCATTTTAAGGAAGCAGGTAAGAAGGTTGATTTCAAAGCCTTCCCGTGCTCTGTTAGAACTCGCGGACGAGGAGAGTGGAAAAGGCCTGAGCGGTTTGTCTGGCACTGCACTGGCCTGGGTTCATCTGCTAGTCTTCTCTTAGGGTTTATAACTGCCTCTGTCATATTTTCTGTATTACAAGCTTCCAGAAAAGCCGAGGCTTCCTCTGTAGGGATGGGCCACCACATGAGCAATTTCAGTCTACAGCATGTGCATGGTTTTTAGTGCATTCTAACTATTTACGCTGGAGGAATGGCATGTTCTGAAACTGCTTTTTTGGTCTTTGGGCAACAGGGCAAGAAAGACACGATGACAGCCACGTGAACGTAACTTTTTTAAAAGTAAACACTCAGTAGGCTTTGCCCCAGGGGATTCCAGCCAGGGGCTGTCTTCAGGTGGGGTAGGGGCTTCTCCCTGAGGCTGTGGGGCCTGAGAAGCCAGTGCCCTCAAAGACGCAGGTGCAGAGTTTGCAGAGAGGTGCCCGCACACCTCACCCACGGAACTGTGGAATGGGACGGAAGGCCACAAAGGGCCACGGGGTTTTAGGCTGAGTGACCAGACATACTTAAAAGTCATCTCTGCACCTTGCTGGGCTCCTTCTCCTCCACTCTCCCCACAGGAATGTGGGATTTTTTTTTCTGATTTACACAAATCATTTTTACACTCACTATGAATACTGGTTGTATTTTTTAAAACATTGTTTAATGGGATTTTCTTTTTAAAACCCACACGTTTGTGTGCTGTTGGTAGACAGTTCTTCCCCGGTCATCTTTGTTTTTAAATATTGGGATATTTATGAGTGCAAATATTCTACGCGTATGGGAGATGGGACCAACCACTCAACAGCTCCTCTCTCCGAAGACTAAATGCAGGGTGAGGCCTGCTACCCTGTGCTGGGGAAGTGACCTTACTGTCCCCAGGTTTGATGGTTGTTGAAGAAATAGGGCTAACTCACGTTTACCTCCCTCTTCTCTTCTCAGGGAGAGCTCTGTTTTAAAAGAAGAAAGAGGAAAAATACAGAGTTATTGTTATCTGAGCCTATTGCGCCTGATGGTTTCTCCTAGAGGCATGAAGTATATTGATGCTGACATTGAAAAAAATTGATCTGTCTAGCTGTTTTCCCTCCTTCTTTGCACTTTAATTATCTTGTTAGAACTAATGGCTGACTAATAAATTCAGCTTGCTGGCTCATAAGGCCCAGTGGAAGCACTTGCGTTGATAATATACCATAGAGGTGGAGAATGTACATTTTTCCTGCATGGTAAGGGCCATCTCTGTACATAACTATATAGTGAAATACAAGTAAGTAAAAGAAAATATTTATAATATTTTAAGACCATTCCAAAACTATTTTCAATAGGTCATATTAGCCAACAGTGTAGCACTAAACCCAAGGAGGGTTACTTATGAATGCTCTCTTTTTCTTTTTTTAAGAAGTTGCTTGTTTGTTCTCTTTAGTTTCGAGTAAGAGGTTGATGCATTTCAATGCATGATAAGAAGCATGGGTTGTTTGGATCCTAACGATGCATAACTTGCGATTTATTTCTCAGTGTTCACATACTGAGGGTTTGAACTAATATATGTCAACTTCACCAAGCACCTCAAGGTCTTGCCGAAGAAAAGGAAAATAAAGCTTAACTTTTTTGGCTCAAAAACATAGTCTTGGAAGGTGGACTAAAACCAGGAAAAATCAGTGACAGGACCACACACATAGTAGTTTCAGGCAAAACAACATGTGGACAGGTCCATGCGCTCTGCTTTGAAGTCTGCAAAGTCTTCCAGAGGGGAAGAGGTCATTCGGTGTGTGGACCCTTATTTCTCTGACCCAAATATTCCCAGAGGCACTAAAGCCCTTCTTACTAAAGAAAAATGAGAGAGAGAGGAATTTCCAAATGCTCCTCCCCTTCTGGAGAGCCAGGGTTTCCTCAACTTAGTGACAAAGCTGTGTCGCCTATTTCCTGCAAAATGTTGGAAGCGCCCCCCAGTGGTCGGCTACGGCACCGTTAGTTGCTATGGTGACCCTTAGAGTTTTCTTAAGTTACATGCCCCTCCTCCTTACTAGAGTCTGAAACCTTGCTGGAACTGCAAAAAGAGAGAACTCTACCTCCAAGGGAGCTCCTTTTGATGATCTGCACCACTTCTGGACCATCTGGGATAAGAATGTGCATTTTTAAAAAACTCAATTTGGTCACATTTAAAATCGCCAAGAGCAATTTGCAGTGCTTCTGATTGTTAAAGCACCCATCCTCTTCTGCCTTTCAAGTTTGTATTTATTGTTGGGGTGTGCACTCCCAGCTGTGTCTGCCCTTATTCCATTATATGAAACCCACTTCTAAGAGCAGAAAGCAGGCCAGCCCCTAACAACCAAATAGCAAACACTTGCATTATTGCAAAATTAACCTAGAAAATCAGAAGTAAAAGCCAATTTCATGCTTTCAGATGAATGCCCACATTTTGTACTGTCCATGAAATTATCTTGGGACTTTTAGGGGATGCCTTTGGTTATTAACATCCAGTTTTGCTGCAGGGACAAATCTCTTACTTAAGCCAACGTATTATGTGACAGGTTTAGGCATGAAGTGGAGTGTTGTCACTTTTCCTTAGTGTTTCTCTGAAGGAATTTAAAGAGAGAATTTTAAACTACGGTTGCAGTATTTCAAGTGGCTCTCCCACAAAGCCCCCATTAATGTTTGTTAGATTTCATACATCTTAAAGTACTGCTTAAAAACAAATGAAACTCATAGATACTGAATAACTTAGAAGAGAAAAAACTGTCACATTCCCATTTGGAGTATATGATGATGGGTTACTACCTCTTCTCTCACTATACAAGACAAAACTTGGGTCGACAATGACTGGGCCACTTTTTAAATTCTTAACTAAAAAAATAATGCAATAGAGGGGTTATTCCCCCCTCCAGAATAACTTATATTTTAAAATAAAGGATTTTATTTAGCTTTTCTTTGCAAAGTTTGATTTCATTCCCCCTGGAAAAAAAAAATCTTTCTCTTTGCTCTAAAGATTTTTTTTAATTCAACCTGTGAAGTTTTATCATATTTACTGCTATTGAAATAGGATATACTATATATGGGATATATATTACATGGTGAAATAAATTATATATTATTTATGGCTAAAGAATAGAGCCAGGCTAATGTCCACAGCCAGAAGGAATACATGAACGTGGTTCATTTTCATTTCAGTAAGACAGCCGATTATAAGTGTAGATAATGACTTGATTACAGATGCCGCTACGTGAATCCTGATAATAAGACTTGAGTCAATGAAATCTAATCACAGCATCATTTTTTTTCCCATGGCTGTGACTTAAAATCAAGATAGGGCAGAGCTGGAGTAGAAAACAACCATTTGGTTGTAGGTATAAACACAGGGATGACTGAGAAAATTATTCATCTTGGCCACCACACAGCCTGAGATTAACGTTAGTGTTGATTGTACTTGATCTCATCTGCCCAAGAAAAAGAAGAGTTCTCCTGGATGTTGAACCACTGTCTTTTGCACAGTCCATTTCGTTTTTTCCCTAGAAAGGCAGTTGTGGAAGAGCCGGCCGAGGTGCCCTGGCCCTGAGCCCAAGGCCCGGATGTCCATCTGTGAGCTGGGAAACCTGAGGCCAGTGCTAAAGCCTCCTTGAGCCCGTTCCCTCATCTGCAAAATGGAACTAATCTTGATTCCTGTGCTGCCTACCTCACAGAGCTGTCTTCAGGACAAAATGAGTTAGGTTGTAAACTGTAAAGTGCTGTCCAAATGTGAGGTAGCGTGATTGCCATCCTCATCTCTCTTTGGCAGAGAATTATTTAAATGCATTTCTTTGTTATGTGTGTGTGTGTGTGTGTGTGTGTGTGATGGACAGACCTGTGTGTTACTTTGAGAAGTATAATGTTTGTGTTCAGTAACTTTGCAAATCTGCTGACGTTTGTGACTCTGACAGAGGGGTTTGTGCCATGGCCTAACACTTGCCAGGTGGGGTGTGGTTTATACCTATATGCAAATTAAATTTTGCCTTTCTTGGTTCTCGAAAATCTCATTAGTCTCTTCATTGATTCTTTTTGCATTTTTCTACCTCGTCTTCTTTGTAGCAATGGGCTTCCTCAGATATATTCATTTACTTCTAAAGTTCAGGAGAAAATAAAATTTGGAAGAAGCCTACGTTGCAGGCACTAAAATGTCAGAGAATTCGGGGGAACCTCAGAAAAAATATCAAGCGCCATCAAGCCCCACTGTCTTTCCAGTGCTTGAATCTTTCCTGTGACATCCCCAGCCCACGTCTGACCACCTTTGAACACCCCCAGGCACACAGAACTCATTACTGCCCAAACAGCTCCGTTCATCTAATGGTAACTCAACACTCATGACCAGGCTGAGTGCATAGGGGACCTGGCCAGGCCATCACTCCGACCTCGGATGGGCTACTGAGCCGTCTGAGGCCAAGTTCCTCACCTATGAAATAAGACGCGAATCTGTCCTTAGAATTACTGCAATGGCTATGTGGAATAATGTATATAAAAATACTCTAACTTTAGTCAAGTAGATGAGGTTGTGCTAACATTCCGAGCTGAAGAGAGCATGATGCAGCTGTTGCACACAAGTGAGAACTGAGGGAAGGAAGAATTTGGGTGTCTCCTATTTCCTTGGATTCCCTTTCCAATTCTGAAATGAGCAATGAGGCTGGTGGGGATTCAGGAACCCAGGTTCTTCTCATTTAATGAGTTGGCCACCCCACACAGCATTGCCCTTGCCTGCCACCACATCCAGACTCCAGCTGGACTCAGGAGTGGGAAAGAGAGTAAGCCCAGGACAGATTTCCTCTAAAGCAAGTGATAGGGCAGTTGCACGCCTCACTTCTGTTCCTGTCCGTGTGGCAAGAGCCAGCCACGTGGCCACACTGGCTACTAGGTGTGGAGAGAGCCCCCGAACTTTGAAGGGAGTTGGCAGCGATGAGAAAGGGATAAATGGCATACAACAGGGATCATGTTTGAAGGATTTTTTGAACTGTGGAATTATGTTGAGTCACTTGTTACCCACCCCTGTCATAAGCTTCACGATGGCCAGGTCCCCCAAAGGAAAGCAGCACCCCATTTTCTCAGCGATGTGCCCACTTCTTTTCTGACCTTACTAACTTCTGTAAAATGACCCTGTAAGAGATGAGGGCTTGAGGTAAGAGGGGGGTCTTGGGGAGTGGGGAACACTAAATGTCCATTAGAAAGGAATTGGGGAAAAAAGAAAAAGAGGAGTTTCTCATTGTAACTGCCATTCTTTAAACTCTACCTCTCCATGCTCATCAACACGTCATCATTTTCTGGACCTGGGATCTGGGTTCCTTCAGGGTCACTAGATTTATTTCAACTGGTGTCTGAAATGACTGGAAAGAGTGTGCCCACAAAAGAGCTATTTTGGAGGAAATAAGCCTCAACTGCCCCTTCCCCCCTCACTTCTAACCCCAACCCGCAGAGCCCAGCCTACGGAGAGGCTCGTCACCCCAGAGACCTCCAGCTTCCTGCCCGTTCTGCTGGAGGAGGCCCCCAGGGGCTGGAGAGACCATGGTCCATTATGATAGAACGTGCAAACTGGGAACCCTGACTCTCTAGAAGATCATGCAGTCAGTTTGGTCTCAATCTGCAAATGCTTTAATGAAATAACACAGAAGAGCCTAGAAAATATCTGAATATATCATATGTAGAAAGGGTAAGTATGGTTTTGTAAAAATTTCGATTCGGTGTAAGCTAGGTCAAAATGATAGCATATATATTAACTGAGGTAGGACCATTACAAAGTGAGGCACTTGCATGCTATGTGCACAGCTTGAGGCATTTTCACACATGCATGGACCCATACAATCACCCCCAAATCAGGAAACTTCCCAGACCCCAGAAGGTTCCCTCATGCACTCTCCCAGTCAGTGACCCCATGCAAAGGTAACATTTATTTTTGCTTTGGGTCATAATTAAAAGAAGTAGAAACTCTGAAAGAGAACCACTCTAGGTGGGAGGTTATTTCTGGGCTCTACCCCCTGCTCCGGGTTGGACCCTGAGAGAAAAAGGGAAAGGAACCTGGCCGTAGAGGCTGGGTACGTGACCGTCACCAGAGAGCCAGGCAGCTCCCTCTGAAATGTCAGGGCTGCAGCCCAAGTCCTCGTGGGTCACTGCTATTTACAGCCAACCTTTCTGGTTGGGGGCGCATGTCCCAAGCAGGGCTATTTTTAAGCAGGGATGTGGCCTGCAGGGCCTTCTGGACGATACATTAAACTGGTGCGGATTGAAAGGGAAATTGTCTAGCAGTCTACTTCAGAGGGCTTGATCTAAAAGAGAAACGTGATTGTCGTTGTCCCTGAACCCGGGCCCCAGACAGCAAGTTGGAAGGACCTCTTCTGGCCCCTGGCTCAGAGCTCGGTTAGCGGCTGGCGAGGGGGGAGCTTTACCCATCTTCTACCTCGCAGCCCTCCGCTGAGGTTTGCGGAGGGGGTCGTTCTCCAGAGCCAGCCGCCTGCCCCCGCCCCTCTCGCGGGATGGGGCCGCTGAGGGACGTGGGAACCAGTCCCCGAACAGGTGCGGCAGCCCCCCTGCCGGCGCTTCCACCCCGAAGCCGAAGCCGGGCTCTGCGGGGCTGGGCGGTCCGTCGGCCAGGCTGCGGGTCCGAACCTGGCAGAGCCCTGGGAGCGGCAGCCTCCAGGACCGGACATGGGGGAGGGCAACGTTTGGGGGAAAGGGCAGGTGCTGGAGAGCCCAGGGCCCAGCGGGAAAGCGTGCGAAGCCCGCCTTCAAGGGCAGCGCGGTGGGAGCCAGCGCGCCCTGACGTCCGACCGGAGAGTCGGGATTGGCCGAGATGGGCCCCGGCCCCGCCCAGCCCCGAGGCTTTTCAAGGCCAAGGCCTGCCCGGGCGGCTTACACTCCTCAGCTGTTGCGGGCAGCGGGACGTGGGAGACTCCGGCTCCAAGGTCAGTGAGCCCATGAAACCCGACTTTCTTCCTGCAAAGCGGGGGCGCTGCTAGAGCCAGTGTGGGGGGTCTTGTGAGCGGTGGGCCGAGGGCTGCGGGCCGGGACCTCTGGTGCCGCGGTGACAGCTCTCACGGGCACGGCTCGCGGGCGAGGGATTCGCGGCGACTCCCTGAAGAAGCCGTCGGAGTGCGGGCCTTGCTGCCCGCCCGCTCTTCCCGGCACACACAGGCGCCGGCGGCCATTCCCTGCGACAGCTCTGCAGTGAGGCGCGGCCCTCGGCACCTTGCTTGTCCGCTTGTTTCTGACGGCGCCTTAGGAATTTTTCTTGATGGAAAATCTAAATGTTTCTGCGTTTGGGGCCTTAACCCTCAACTAATCCATTCGTTTCTGGGAGTGATTTTTGATTTTCAACCCCAGCAGCATCAAAAACAGGTGCAAAGAAGTGACTCGGGATAAATAAGTGGGAAAATGAACCTTTTGAGGCCCTCCAAAGGAGCTAATTACTAATTAACCCAACAGCTGGACCCAATTTAAATTGGCTAATACTATTGCTAGAGAGTCATTTTTGAAATCCCTAATCCATTAATAACGAGCCACGTAACTGGTTTGCCCCCATCAGAGGTAAAAATGCAGCACAGTTGGCCGAAACGTGCTTCGTCTCTGGCAAAATGTGTTTGTTTGCTTGTTGGCTGGGTTGGCTCACGGGGGCTTACGGTCAACCCTGGCTTTGACCCTTGAGTGGATGACATCTCTGGCTTCCCGTGCTCTGGTGGGTGTGGAGAGTGACATGTGCCACCAGAACAAGCCACCCTCGCTCGGCTGTCCTCAGTGCTGCCCCTTAGACCCTCCCTCAGCACTGCCCTGGCTCTGCGGCCCCGCGCGGGGTCAGCTGCAATCACGTGAGGGGGCAGTTCGCGCCCTTGCGACAAGGTTATGCTCGGTCAGCTGCTGTGCTGTTTCCAGAAGTGCCACTTCTCTTCCGTTTTGGAACTTGTGTCCTTGGTCTGCTAACTCCGCCCAAGAAGAACACAACCACCACCAGAACTTGGCAAGGGGGCTTCCTAAGTGAGCAGGCTCTCAGAGGATATTTGGGTGTTATTAGCTGTGTGGGTGCTCCACGTCCGCCTCTGCACTTAGAGGTGCTTCCCGCCCCCCCCAGCCTTTAGAGTTAACTCTTCCGTGGGCTAAGACTCCATTTCAGCAAAGGGCACGAGGGCCACCTGCCTCCACGGACTCTGCCAGTTCATGATGAAATCCTATCCTTAGAGAACGGGCCAGAGGCCAGGTCAGTTTTCCTAAAGGGGTGACTGAGAAAGGTCCAGAAAATCATGGGGTGGGAGGTGGGATGAGGAATGGGGAGTCCTGGGTATTCAGAGGCAGGAGGAGGATTGGTTCTGAGGCAGACTTTGCCCCCTGGCTTAGAGGCCCCGGGGCTCCATCCCTGCCGCAGCCTAGAGGAGCCATTTGTCATCTTTGTGTCAGCTGGGAGTTCCTGCCCCACTGAGCCAGGAATCCTGCAGGGAGCCAGCCCTGAAGGTGACTGTTAGAGGTCACAGCGGTGCCCCCTTGCCTTGAAGCCACGCTCAATCCTTTCCTTGGGCAGCAAAGAAGGCACCCACTCCTTTACAGCATTTCACAAGACTAGATGGTTCCTAACTTACTATCTTCTTGAAAACAATTTACCTGTGAGAGATGAGTCTGGTAATGGTCATATGTGTACGTTAACAGGAGCCCTAGGAGAGGCCTCTGGTTTACAGGGAAGGACTATAAATATCTCCTGCTTATGACTTTCTACTTGCTGAATAGAGCAGAGGTGACCAACGGTGCCCATGGGTGACAGTGTATCTAGTGGTGGTGAAGTAACTTGAACCCTTTGCTCTCTGGGAGAACTGGAAGGCGACAGCCATTTTCTGCTGGCCTAGTAGACTGGCATCATGGGAATTTGTTCAGAGTGTTCTGTGGAGCTGGTCCAACCCTAAGGATGTCCTCTGTTTTGGGGTGACTCTCTGGAAGGAAGCTGACACGTGGTCCTCCTCTTGCCCTCCACTGCCCGCCAGCCCCGACGAGTTCAAACACGTGGACGCCATGTACAGCTGGATCAGAAATAACTCTGAGTCAGCAGAAAGGCACCTGTGGCATCTTTATCCAGGATATTTAGGAAGACCAGGAATGTCCAAATTGAGGCAGTGACAGAACCCAAGGCCTCCACATTCCAGGATGTGACAGAACCCGACAGAACTCTTAGACCAGGACCCAGACTCCCAGGGTGCCTGCTAGGACAGAGAGATAAACAGCTCTTGGGCATGGTGACCAAAGGACTTAATATGGTGGTTCTTTTTTTTTTTTTTTAAAGATTTTTTTATTTATTTGAGAGAGAGAGAATGAGAGAGAGCACATGAGAGGGGGGAGGGTCAGAGGGAGAAGCAGACCCCCCGCCTAGCAGGGAGCCCAATGCGGGGCTCGATCCCAGGACTCCAGGATCCTGACCTGAGCTGAAGGCAGTCGCTCAACCAACTGAGCCACCCAGGCGCCCGGTGGTTCTTATTTTTTAACAGAGCAGGTACCAACAAACAATATTATTGGCTTTTGCTGTGGTCTTGCACCCTGGGTAGAAACCTCCCTCTCTTGGAGCCCAGGGATTCTGCCAGATTTTAGCCCTGATGCTGTAAACAGTGCTTTTCACATAGAGGTATTCCAAGTTAGGGAAACAACAGAGCCCTTCTATGGGGGGGGGGGGTCGCTAGAGACAACGTCCCTCCTCACCCCTGCAGCCCCTCCCCCTGTATAAGGGAGGAGACAGAAGGGAAGGAGAGAGAAGACAAGCCTATGCCCCACCAGCTTAGAAAAAGGCAGGCTGGCCCAGCGTCCCCTGAATGGCCGGCAGGCACATTGGGCACCTGGTGTCTGAGTGGAGCAGACAGAGGAGCCCTGACATCTGGGCTACCTCAGGAGCCAGAGGACAAGGAAAGAGAATGGCTTATAATATTCCGGGAGTCTGGGGAGTCACATGCTTTGAGGGGACATTCCTGTGTCTAGGAGCTGTTGTGATAAGTGCATTTCTATGGTCTTGGGGAGTCTGGAGGGTTCTGTGGCACTCCCAGTCCTAAATCACAGGTGCTTTTTGATTACTGATCAGTGCAGAGCTGCCTGTCAAGTGCTGTGGTCTACAAGGAGCCCAAATCCAGGGCCAAAGACACACCTGGTTCAAATCCCAGCTCTTTCAACACGCCTCTAGACCTGGAGCAAGTCACCTAACCTCTCCTGAGCCTCTCTTTCCCCCATCTACGAAATAATGCTTACTTGGCAGGATTGTTGCAGAGATTGAAGACGTTGTTTGTTGTTTGTAAGGCCCCTTGCATGGTGCATGGCTCATGGTAGGAGCTCAATAAATGTTAGTTAAAAAAAAAACAAAAAAGACAACAGGTTTGACTGGGCATGCAGGGATGGAAAGGACATCCCAAGTGCAAAAGCGGAGTAAGGGATCAGAGGTGGGTGAAGCCAGTAGGTGAAGGATTGTCAACTGGGGATAAGATCAAGATCCCCTGATAACAGGGGTCTGGAGAAGAACTTAGGAGCCCAAGTAATTAAATCCATTTAGTCAACTCAGATGTTGGTTTTTAGAGCATGATCAGTGGATCTGAAAGTATGCAGTGGGTTCCTTCTAGAATGTAGTCTTATCTCAGATTACAAATAAAACAATTACATGTAACACTTGAAATGGTAAAAACATAAGCTAAAATTAACATTCAGAGAAGGGGCAGACCAGTGCTGGTTGGGATAATCATAAGTGGCTTTTGGGAGAGAGTGGTAACTCCCCCATAGCCTTGGAGTCATTAGGGAGAAAGGACTTGCATATAGTCGGTGCTCACTGCAGCCTGTCACTTAATTCTCACAACACCTGGGAGAGGTCTCCTTGAGCCCATTATATAGATGGAGTTGCTAAGGCTCAGATTCCCAGACCCAGTAGGGGCTTGGAAATCACCTGTGAAGCTCTTTTCAAATGCACATGTGATGGCCCCATTCTTACAGAAACTCATTCAAAAGATACAGTCTAGAAATCTGGACTTCTGACACGCTTCACAGTTGATTTACTTTTTAGCTTGTTACTTTTTTAAATCCTAAAATTCTACATGCTTATTTTTACTAGTGACACAATACAGAGTTCTATTAAGAAAAAAATTAATAATCTGCCTCTTCCAAGTCTCTTGTTCTGAAGTAACCCTTTGAGAAGTATGAATAACCTTCAATACTTTATGTTCACATAAATATATGCAAATGCACATATATTTATACTGTTATAAAACTAGACCCACTCATTCTCATTGCTATGCAAGTAGTTTTTTCTTTTAACCTAAAAAATATGGTATAGATGTTCATCCAGGTTAAGTGGAGGCAGTTTTAACTAATTCTTTACTAGCTGTGGAATATTCCACCATCTGAATGTGCCACACTTATACAACCCTTCTCCCTCTGATGGACAGACGACTTCCAGGTTTCATTTGTCCGTTTGCCCCTACAAACAGTGCTCCGTAATCCTCCCGCGAGTCTCTTCCTATATACTGCAGCTTTATTTCTGCAGAATGGATTTTCAAACTGTGATGCTTGGGCCAGTGACTATGCACCTGTTAATAGAGGTTTCTTGGTTCACTTTCCAAAATGTTTGTAGCGTCTCACTGAGCAGTGCAGGTGATTGGATCACAGCCGACAAGGGGAGGGCTATGCAGAGCTGCACCCTGTCTCACCTCCTGCCTCCCTGACCCTCCTCAGCACTACTCAGCAGGAGCCTTTTAAGACCAAAAGAAGGCCTGTCCTTGCCCTTTGCATGGGCCTTTATTTATTGCTCCCTCCAGCTTTATTGAGATGTAATTGGCACGTACCATTGTATAAGCTGAAAGTGTACATTGGATACAAGTGTAGATTATAAAATGATTGCCATCATAGCATTAGCTAACGCCTGTATCGCCTCACATAATTACCCTTTCCATTTTGTGGTGAGAACATCTAAGATCTACTCTCAGCAACTTTCAGGGATCTAATACAGTATGTTAATTATAATTAATCATTATGCTATACGTCAGATGAGTGGAAATAACCTTGGACCAACATCTCTCCATTTCTTCCACTCCCCACCCACTAGTAGCCACCACTCTGCTCTGTTTCTGTGAGTTCAGTTTTTTAGATTCCACGTAAGTGATGTCATGCAGTGATGTCTTTGTCTGACTGATTTCACCTACATAATGTCCTCAAGGCTCACCCATGTTGTAGCAAAGGCAGGATGTCCTTATTTCTCATGGCTAAATACTATTTCATTGTATATATATGCATCTTCTTTATCCATTCATCCAGTAGCAGACACTGGGGTGTTTCATATTGTGGCTATTATGAAAAATGCTGTAACGAACATGTAAATGCAGGTTTCTCTTTGAAGTACTGATTCCATTTCCTTTGAACGTATAACCAGAAGTGGCAATGTTGGATCATATGGTAGTTCTACTTTTTTTTTTTTTTTTAAAGATTTTATTTATTTGACAGAGAGCGGCAGTGAGAGAGGGAACACAAGCAGGGGGAGTGGGAGAGGGAGAAGCAGGCTTCCCGCCGAGCAGGGAGCCTGATGTGGAGCTTGGTCCCAGGACCCCGGGATCATGACCCGAGCCGAAGGCAGACGCTTAATGACTGAGCCACCCAGGCACCCCGGTAGTTCTACTTTTTAATTTTTGAGTTATCTCCCCACTGTTTTACATTCCCACCCGCAAGTGCACAAATGTTCTCTTTTTATCCACATCCTCACAAATACTTCTCTTTTTTTTTTTTAAAAGATTTTATTTATTTATTTATTTGAGACAGAACGAGAGAGAGAGCACATGAGAGGGGGGAGGGTCAGAGGGAGAAGCAGGCTCCTTGCTGAGCAGGGAGCCCGATGCAGGACTCGATCCGGGGACTCCAGGATCATGACCTGAGCCGAAGGCAGTCGCTTAACCAACTGAGCCACCCAGGCGCCCACAAATGCTTCTCTTGATTTTATTTCTTTATTGAAGTATAACTAACATACAGTGTTATCTTAGTTTCAGGCATACAACATAATGATTGAACAATTCTGTACGTAAGTCAGTGCTCACCGCAGTAAGTGCAGGCGCCATCTGTCACCAACAGTGTTTTCCGTCTCACTGACTATATTCCCTATGCTCTACTTCTCATCTCTGTAACTTATTTCAAAACTGAAATTATGTACCTCTTCATCCCCCACCCATCTCCCCTCTGGCACCTACCAGTTTGTTCTCTGTATTTGAGTCTGTTTTTGCCTCTCTCTTTTTTCTTTGTTCAGTTGTTTTCTCTCTTAAATAGTGAAACCATGTGGTAGTTTTCTTCCTCTGTTTGACTTATTTCACTTAACATTATACCCTGTAGGTCCATCCATGTTGTTGCAAATGGCAAGATCTCCTTCTTTTTTATGGCTGAGTAATATTCCTGTGTATGTGTGTGTGTGTGTGTAGACATACCACTCTTCTTTATCCATTCATCTATTGATGGGCACTTGGGTTGCTTCCGTATTCTGGGCTGTTGTAAATAATGTTGCAATAAACACAGAAGTACATATATTTCTTTTTGAATTAGTGTTCGTTTTCTTTGGGTAAATACCCAGTAGTGAAATTACTGGATCCTGTGGTATTTCTGTTTTCAGTTTTGAGGAACCCCCATACAGTCTTCCACAGTGGCTGCACCAATTTGCATTCCCACCAACAAGGGTGCAAAGGGTTCCTTTTTCTCCATCTTTGCCAATACCTGTTATTTCTTGTCTTTTTGATTCTAGCCACTCTGATAGGTGTAAGGTGACATCTCATTGTGGTTTTGATTAGCATTTCCATGGTGACTAGTGAGCGTCTTTTCATGTGTCTGTGTACCGTCTGTATGGGATGGGCCTTTATTTAATGATCTCCACAGGAGCAGAATTTCTGACTGGGAGCAGCTAAGTGTAATTGTCCTGCAGAAAAGCTCTTGCTCTCCAGCTCGGGGGTGCCTTGGGCAAGCAGCAGGCCTGAGAAGTCCCTGCGGATGGGGCCTAGAAGGAGAAGCTATGCGGGCTGATGGACATGAGGGCTCCTGGGAGGAAGCCATAGGCACAGAAGTGTTGCAGTCTGGAGGGCAGGAACAGGCCTGGCCTGCCAGGGATGCACCTCCCCGGAGGACCAGGCATCCTCACGAGACAGGGGAGCCTAGGGACAAGGGTCTGTCCTGGCTGAGCAAGCCTAGGAAGGCCCTAGAAGACAGCCTGACCCAGGAAATGGCCGGACTGAGGGGCAGGACAGAAGGTGTCAGACAAAAGCATCCCTGGGAAGAACCCTGTGGGGCTCCAGGCAGGCTCTGTAATCACCCCTCGGGCCTTTCCACGCCACTGGCGGGTGTTTGCAGCGTGTTCAACTGATAACTCTGTCAGTCATGAGGAGTGAGGAAGCATGCAGACCACTTCCCTTGGACAAAGCTGGGCTGTTCGCTGAGGTGAAGGGAGAATGTTCTCAAACACTGTGGCAGCAGGTAGAGGGATTGTCTCTGTACTCCTTTTTCATCTTTATTATTATTTTCATTTTATATTTGAGAAAACAAAGACTTGGAAAGCCAAGTAACTTCCTCAGGACAATAGAGAATTGTAAGTGGCAGAACTGGATTCAAATGCAGAATTTCCGGCTTCAGAGCCTCTGATACTGATGCTACTCCTGTGTCTGTTCATGGCTGCTAGTTCCCTGTCACTGCTGGTGTCCAAGGAGGGCCTGGGTGAGCCCCCAGGAAAGCCCAGTGAGAGGATTTAGGCACAGGTGGATGGTTGGACAATTTCCATCCTTTCCAGTCTAGACCTCTCTCATGAGGCCTCAATCATATTAAAAGACAGGACGTCCAGGGACACCTGGCTGGCTCAGTCAGTAGAGCATGTGACTTTTGATATCGGGGTTGTGAGTTCAAGCCCAGTGTTTGGTGTGGAGCTTACAAGAAAGAGAGAGAGAGAGGGAGGGAGGAAGGAAGGAAAGAAAAGAATAAAAAAGAAAAGGAAAGGAAAGGAAAGAAAAAAGAAAAGTCATTCCCTCTGGAATACCTCCCAGGTACCTCCAGTTCAACCTGATCATCCTGCCCTTGCCTATACCCCAAACCTGCTCCCCAGCCAGGATTCCTAGTCAAGTGAAATCCTCCAGTCAGAAACCTGGGAGGCTTCCAAGACTGCTTCATGACTCTCATGCCCACATCTGACTGGTCACAAAAGCCCCTGAGCCCACCCACTGAGTATCTTGGAACTTCTTCCATCTATCTCCATGAAGCCTTCCCACCACCATGGCTGAAGCCCGGAACATCTCCTGCCTAGTTTATTCCAGGACACCAGCACCTGATTTCCCTGCCTCTAGACCCTTCTCCCTTTTTCACCAATTTACCAATTTAGTAACATTAGCCACAAGAACTTCTGACACTTACTGCCTGTTCCCTATATATCAATATTTGTGCTGAGGGCTCGTTTAATCCTCACAAAACCTCTATGAGTAGGTCCCATGATTAGCCCCATTGTAGAGGTAAGGAAACTGAGCAGCACTTCTCAAATTGTCTGTAGCAAAAGTTGTCATTAATTTCTAAGCCACAGCAGACCAATACATTTGTAAAACATAATAAGGTACAATTACTAGAAAAATAAAATACAGGCATAGAAAATGCCAGCTTAAATTTTCTTAATTAAAATTTCTCTATCAAAGTGCCATAAGCATTCTAAATGCTTACTCCCAATTTTTCACCTTCTCTAGAAAAATCTTGATATATCAGGTAGACTTGGGTCTTCTCCCCTGCTAATTCTCTTTGCTCATGTCACTTTTGATTATAATGATCTGTTTTTACAATGATTTCTCTCTCATTCCAGACCATAAGCTTCTGGAGGGCAGCCCCAGAATCTGACACAGGGATTGATTCTCTAATGTTGTTGAATGGATGAATAGACAGCCAGGCAGATGGACAAATGGATGGATGAATAAATGAGATTCAAGGCAAGCTCTCAGGCTGCAATGTGATCTCCACTGGGGAGGCTGCGTTCACGCTTTGCACGGGCCCCTCACTGAGTGGTTGTCCTTGGCCTCATTCAGATCTGTCCCTGGAAGCTGCAAGTGTTCTGGAATCTAGAATCAGTCAGGGTTGTGCCCAAATCATGGGTTTTCCTTGGGCCTTTGGGGAGAGTCAGCCACCACAAATCCTAGGCAGATTCAGCCCCAGTTTAATTCAACTCTAAATTTCAGGACAGTTGCTTTCCATAGAGTTCCTCCAAAGCCAAATTTAGATCAGTGACTGTGGCCCAGGATGCCATGTCCTCATCCTGAAGATTTTGGCCCTAGGCATGGAACAGGGGTATAATTAGCCTTCATTCCTCCCTTCCTTTCTGCAGCATTCACAGGTAGATTAAATCTGGTGTAGGCTGAGGGCAGTGGCTACTCTTCCACCTGGAAGATGGCTGCAAAGCAGCTGGCCAGAAGGAAGCATGCATGCAGTCACCCACAGCCATCTGTTTATGGGTGTGGGTATGTGGTGTTTAGTCATTGTTTCTGCTCCAATCCTTGGTCGTTTGTGACCTGGTACTAGTTACAGGGGAGGTGGGGGCAAGCAATATGTCTGATCAAAACCAGACAAGCGCAGTGTAGCTGCGTGGTGTGGTCTCAAACCAGACCATGCCCTCCCAGGGGCTCCCACGGGGCGCTGGCTTCCATGGCAGAACGCCTATCCCATGATCTGCACCGGTTCCGACCATGGCCTGGGAGAACAGACTGCTGGCCTTGAATTCCAGCATTGCCACTCACGAACTTTGTGGTTTGGGGCAAGTTACAAGTTACCTTTCTTTACCTCCATTTGCGTATCTGTGAAATGGGGATAATAAGAGTATCAACCTCATGGGTCTGTTGTGAGGATTAAGTGGGGGTAATAACCACAAAGCCCAGCACATCACGAGTGCTACACAGAGGAGTTTTCCCCTCAGACTGTGAGCGCTGTAAAAGCTGCCCCATAATAAGCACTTAAATATTTATCAAACAAATAAATAAAAAGATACCTATCTTCACCACCTCATTGTCCTGTCTTCTTCCCTCTCCCTTCATCACTGCCCACTGTGACTTCTCTCCACCTGAAGCATGTCAGTGTCATTCACAGTGACTTTGACCCACACCGTCTGACTACTTCGGGAAGTCCTTGGTCAGTGGTATTCCTAGAGGGTGGAGGAAGCCCTGAGGGTTCACCCTCTGGGTGTTGCTTCCCCTCAGGGGGAGCCAGAACAATGCCTGTGTGCTGCTTGGCAATTTGGCCCGGAGCCCCCTGTGGAGACCCTGATGGAGAGAAACCATTCAGTATCCCTGAGAAACTGTGAGGGACCAAGGCAGCTAGAACTGGCTGGCTGCTGTATTCCTTGGGAGACAAGGGGGTTGGCTCCATCCCAACATACTGTAATACTCTTTATTATTAAATCTTATAAGTAAAAACAGGATCTTCATTTAAATGAGTGCCTACTGAAACTCATACGTGCTTTTCCTTTATGTGTGTTACCTTGGGCTTTTAGTTAACCTCTCTGTTTTTGAGTTCCCTCCTCTGTGACAGGGGCAAGATAGCTGCTCCTTGGGGTTATTGTGGGGAAAGTACCTGGCTTTGAAAATTCTAATTTTGATTTTCCTCCCTTATTAAGATGTGGAAAAAAATTTTAATAACTACAGTTATCCAACAGTGAAATGGGTTGCTTTAGGAAGTGGTAAGATGCCCAGCTCTGCTGGGGTTTAAGGAGGGCTGAAGGGAAAAGGGGTGCCTGCATTCAGGCTGAGCTCAATGACTGCTCATGTCCCTTCTAACTCGGGGTCTCTATGTTCATTCTCTCTCTTACCCAGCATTTATTACAAACCTTCATGTGCAGGCCAGTGAGCTTGAGAACCAAAAAAAATTGTGACCTCATCCTATGGTCTTTGGATCTTGTCTCTTCGAAGTGTGGGATCAGTGCTGAGGGATGTCCACCCTTGCGGGAGCCCTGCTGAGGTCCTGACACAGTACTCCCCCATGTGTAGGAAGGGGAGGAAACCAAGTTATCGCTCTCTGGTGAAAAAAGGGAAAGAGCCACTCCTCTTTTCTTGGAGCATTTCCTTTGGAAAACTTGTAAATTCTTTCTCTGTCCCTTTGAGATGTATATAAATCTCTTTAAGAGGAAGTAAGCCTCCAGGCAGTTTTACAACCTAGAAATGTTTTTCTCAAGGGCCTGGGAGCCATCTCTTTGAAATGTATACATCAAGGAAGATAGGCCCCTACCTCCCAGTCTCAGGGGGATGCTAGTGGTTCAACTTCGGTGCCAGCCTCCAAGTTTTAAGTAAAACTACCTGCTGTCAAAGAGACAGGAGAAGCTTATTTTTCCTTTGGCTAAAGGCAATTAGCTAACACAAATGGCCACCCCAATTTCAGGTGAACTTAGGGTAAGCTCTGTGTGACAAATAGTGCTGTCATGGCTTCTTACTTGAGTTACCTCGAGAACACGTAGGTAACGGGTTCTATCAGCATGGTTCTCGAAAAGGGTGAGATTTTGTTCTGTTTTGGCAATTTCTTTAGTGGACTGCCTGTGAGGAGCATCACAGCCTGGCTTAATGCTTAGTAATAAAATTCTTTCCTGTGTTTTGTGGAGAGGCATTTCTGGATGACAGATTTTAGTTAAATTTCCCCAATACCCAGCACTGGCTCCTCAGCTGCCCCTTCCTTCCCCGCCTGCCTACACAGTCAGAGGAGTCCTGATGGAAGGAAGGCCACGCACACGAGGCGTCAGGCTTTGCCGGGAGGCTTTAACTGTTTCCTGCGGGACACCCTCTCCCGGACCTCCCTGGGAAACAGCTGGGCTCGGGCTGAGTGGGCTCTCACGGGGCCGGTCTGTTATGGCTGAAAGATGAGGAGCCCGCATTGGGCTGCTCTGCTCTTGGGCGGCTTGTAGAGACCAGGAACCAGAGCAGGGAAGTGCTGAAATCCAGCCTACCAGCCTCGCTTGGTTGCTTTTATGATAGGATTTCAAAATCAATAGGTGAAGGGGACGGGATGTGTTTAAGTAGTTTTTTTTTTTTCTTCTTAATTTTGTAAGCTAGCTTCCTGGGTCAAAACTTGAGTCTAAGCTGGCTTAGATACTGGGCCTGAGGCTTTATAGCAAATTAAAAGTGAGAAGTACTTGGGGGCAAAGGAGCCAGGCAAGAAGGGTAAAGGTGCTTTGGGAGATAGCCCAAGGAAAAGGGCTCACTCCCTTAGACCTACGTGGATTGTCTGAAAGGAGATAAGCAGGAGGCTGTAAGATTTCCTTCTTCTGGAAATCAGGCAAAGCATGGCTCAAAAATAGGTCAGAGAAGAAATGTTTATTGATGGGCTACTATGTGCAAGGATCTGTGACAGGTACTTGAAGATTTTAGCCATCGTCTGGGAAGACAGCGCATAGTGGGCAGTTCCTTAACACGACAAGAACTACAGGACAGTTGAATTCACCAGCAGGTGTCAAACACCTGTGCAGCATACGTGGAAATGAATGAGCAGCCCAGGAGTGCTGTGGAAACGTAGAGAGCAAGCAGTCACCTTGGGCTAGGCGGGGCACAGAGAAGTTTCCGGCAGACTGAGGCACCAGGCTCTGGTTCAGTCACAAGAAAGATGGACAGTAAAGTCCAAACTGGAGGGGTGGTAAGAAGCAATACTTAAGCAAACAGTAATAATTTCACCAAAACAAATGAGTATGGTTTATAGTAAATAGCACAAAAGCACACGAAGTAAACTGATTTTTACTTATTTAAAATTTTTTATTTAAATTCAATTTAGTTGACGTATAGTGTATTATTCGTTTCAGGGGTAGAATTAAGTGATTCATCAGTCATATTAACACCCAGTGCTCGTTATATCACGTGCCCTCCTTGATGTCCATCACCCAGTTACCCCATGCCCCCACCCTTATCCGCCTCCAGCAACCCTCAGTTTGTTTTCTATGATTAACTCTCTTATGGTTTGCCTCCCTCTCTGTTTTGGTATTTTAAAATACATCTATTTTATAGAGTATATATTTTATATATCTGTATTAGAATATGTTAGATATATAGTATATATAATAACAGATATATCAGAGAGCTCAGTACAGAGCTCAAGAGCTCTCATCCTGAAAGTCAGGCTGGTGCACTGTGGCCAGGGTGTTCTGGGCCCCATGACAGTCCCTGAATGTGTGTGTACATGTGCTGTGTGAGCTTTCATAAAGTTCCCAAGAGTTTATTTAGCTGACATTTGCCTCTTTCCCCCCAAAGAAGTCTGGATCCTCCTCCCAGGACACTGGCCACTGGGTGTCCTAAGGCTGAGGGAAGCTGGCTTCCAAACTTCTCCGTTGCCTGTGTTCTTGGCCCGTCCACTCGTCCTCCGACTGGCCCAGTTCTCCGGCCTCACATCCCCCACTGTGCCCACTCAGTTGACACGGGCATTCTCATGTGGATCCTGGCAAGCCTCAGAGCGGCTTCCTACCCCAGAAAGAAGGATCCAGAATGTATCTGTTAAATAACGCTCCTGAGAGCCTGCCGAGTGCCCGGTGCTGTGCTAGGCAATGGTGATAAAACAGTGAGAAAAAGAAGCCAAGTTCCTTCCCTTGGGGGCCTATCATTTATTTGGGGGAGATGGTCAGTAAACAAAGCAGATAAAATAACGAGAGGTGGGGACAAGTGCCAAGAAGGAAACAAAAAGGGTATTATTCAGAGAAACTGGGAATGATGCCTAATTTCAAGCAGGCTGTCAGGCAAAAAGAACAGCAAAAGCCAAAGCCTTAAAGTGGAGCCCTCTCCCCCTCCTAAGGGTGTCTGGATGCGGAGGCCTTTGTCCCTGGAGAAGCACCACAGCTGCTCTGGCCCCTCGTCTCCTCTCTCCACCCATCTCCTTACAGAACAGTTCAATAGGTTATGCCAGTGCTTGGGGCATGGAGAGAATCAAAAAAATTAAAAAGCTGTGCAAGGAAGCTTCAGATTGCTCTATGCTTCAAACTTTGGTCCTGGTGGTTTCACAAGATAGACTGACTTACAGAACCACCATGTTTGGAAACTAGGCAAAGCCCAGTCCTGACCACTTTGGTGGCCATGGGTTATCTCTTATATACCTTTTCCCAGCTTGACTGATTTATGTCACAGGTTACCTACCATCTTACCATCTGTGCAAATAACAAATCCAGCCTCTTGGAAGCAGGGGCTTCAGCTGCAGATAGGGGGGCTTATGGTAATATTTGGGACCTCCCAGGTAACAGAGTCTGTAAGACAAAGCCTGTGAAGCTTTTCAAAGACTAACTTTTAACACACAACAGAGATTTCATTTAGTCACGAGGAAAAACGGTTTTATTGCAAGCGTGGCTCTGGGTCTTTGGGGAGCAGCTGCTCCCAGGGTCCCTAGGCTGTTTGATGAGACCCTTAGCTCAGTCTCACTCTCAAGTTTTTCGATGGCATCTCAACAGTGAAATTCAGTGTTGCTATGTGTCCTGAAAAGAGAGGAACATAAGAGTCAAGGAAGCAGGAAATCTTCACTTCACCAAAACTCTGAGTCTGTGGCAATTCTCTACAAGGAATGCAAGCAAGAGCACTAAAGATTTTCAGCTCCAGGATGGCTTAGGTTGCTTCCACCAAAGCCTCCACAGGATTATTGGCAGGAATCTTATGTCATGGCTCGGACAAGAGGACAGTGTTGGAACTCTTGGATATAAATTGATATTTCCAGAAACAAGATCTAGATATGACATTTCAAACATGATTAATTTGAGTTAGACACCCACCTACACATCACTCTCACATGGAAGAAGACCTTTGAAGACCACCAGTTGTCAATGGGGTGCCCATGACACCATTCCCTCCTCTTTCTCCTGACTCTGCCTAAGACTGGTCTTCTCAAGCAGACTCTGATGTGAACACATACCAGTGTCCAAGCAAAGTAAGGAAAGAAAAAGATTAAGACATTTGAGTCAAGCTCAGAAACAAATGGACTTCTTAGTCTGAACTGTCCTAGCTTATTTTTTGGCCCTTATATTTCCTGGAAAGAATTTAGACAAAGCTTCCTTCTACTTTGATGAATTCTATGATAAACCTCAGATGACAGCATTATCTTTCCACTCAGGAAGGCGGCTGGAGGGTGTGGACGCAGCTAAAATGGAACGGAAAGATGTACATTAGTACTGCCTGCCACACGCAAGGGCCAGCAAGTATTGGGACAGTTCTCTGAGGAGCCCTCACCTACTCTTGGAAGGAGACCAACAACAGCCCGAAGTCGTGTGATGAGATTACTGTTGGGCCAGTCCAAGTCCCTAGGACAACTTTAGGAAATGGCCCATTTATCTTGTCTGAGGATTACTAATTTCTGTTGTCTTTAGGACTCAGGGAATTGTTTTTAGACATTAGCACAGAAGAAAGGCTCTCTGATAATCTGATTTCCTGGGCTAGCGCAGAAAAATAACATCCTAAATTTTTTCAAGGACTCTGGTGCTTTTGGTTGAGATATTCAAGTTTCTCCTTAGTATTGCCCAAACAGATGTTAAATAGAGACTTTTCGGTGGAGATTCTGGAAGCATAAAGTTCATAGACTGATCCCAGTTCCCAAAATACAATCAAGGAAGAAAGTGAACCTCACAAGGCTGCTCTTAGAATTGTGTGTAAGGCTATGCCGAACTCACCTTATTAAAAGCTTACCTTCCACTGGGTGACCCAGGTTTTCAGCCACAGCCATACATATCAGTGGGCTCTTTGCAGGGGTTAAGCTTGAAGGATCTTGTAGCAGTCCTTGGAACCTTCTAAATATTAGGGAAAAAATTCCACACTCCCTGTATTTGAGCATCACAGAGATGAACATAAGAGAGAGTACTTACAGTGATCTGTTCTATTGTTCTGCACTCAACAACCCACATTAAATAGCTCCCTGCTGGGTGATGCTGTGGATTAACTGGTCCTTCGGATCTCTGGGCAATAGCAGACACAGCAGGGTATCTGTCTGGGCAGGTCCTTATCCTGATTTTCATTCTTTGTTGATATTGAATACATCTAAACAAATACTTACATATGTCTTCTACATTTTATCGGCATCTCAGGCTGTCCTTCTAATGTCTGTTTCTTCCTAAAGTATATATTTTAGTGGTTCCTTTGTTAATGATCTCTTTATTTTCATTCTCATTTTTAAAAGATAGTTTGACTCTGTTGACTCCCCATTCCTCCTTGTGTGCTTGCTGATCTTTGAGAGCTTGTTACTTCATCTTCATCTGTAGGAAACCAGAGCCTAAACTGAGTGTACTTTCCTTAGAGAGGATTTGTTTCTGCTTCTGCTGGGAGCCAGGGATTTGGGGTCTGCTGACCTTGGGCCACTTTAACCCCTCTCAAGGGTCCTAGCTCACTAGGGGAGTCACAGATGGAGCTCTCCACCTCACTGCTGGCATCCTGACCTTAGTGCTCAGATGGACATCCGTCCTCAAGATAACCCAAACCTCCTCGCTTGTTACCCCGAGCTCTGCCACCAGCTCATTTGCAGTGAGTGGAGTGGGAGGGTGGGACTCAGAGACTCCCTCTACTTCTTCCAAGCCCAGGAACCCGTCCTATTCAGGCTCTCCTCACTGTGCAGTGGCGGGTTCCAAAGGAGCACCTGGTCTGTCACATAGCCAGCAGCGGAAATCCTGTGTTTATTTTTCCTGTATTCTCAACTGGAGAAAATGGCAATGGACTTCAGGCAGTTGGACATCCACAGTGTCTACAACTACGCACATTTCCGCAAGCAGTGTGAAGGGTTATGGGTGAGAAAGGAAGGAAGAGAAAAACCAAACCAAAAGAGAGGCACTGGCTCCTTGCAGTTCTTTCTCTTTGCCTGGCGATCGCTGTGCTGGGGCTCAGGGCTACCCGGGGAGCTTGTCTAATCCAGTTTCTCTGCTTTCAGACACTCATCCAAGAGGAAGGATGGCCAGTGCCTTCTCTAAGTTGCTCACTGGCCGCAATGCTTCTCTGTTACTTGCTACCGTGGGCACGAGTGCCCTAGCCACTGGGTACCTGCTGAACTGGCAGAACGTGTGTGCTGAGGCCCGGGAGCACCACCGGATGTTCCCGCCAAGGTAAGAACTCCTGGTGTCAGCCAGAAATATGCTTTGCCCTGCCAGAAACTGTCAGCAAGGGTCCTTCTTGTTGCTTTGGAGAATGACTAAGTCAAACTGACCATCACTGTTGACACAAAGCACAGTGACCTGTGGTGAATCCAAGAAAGTGTAGTGTTATCATTCCTGCCCAGAGCTTGGGGTCTAACTGAATAGTAATCATACTCATAATGAACATTGGTTGAGCACTTTGATGTGTGTTAAGCGCTATATATGGAGTATCTATTTTATTCATCTTAGCATCCCTTTGTGATAAAATGGAGACTTAGAAAAATGAAGCAGTGCCCAAGTTCACACACCTAGTGCAGCCAAATGCAAACCCAAGGACCCTGATTCCAGGCCCATGCTTCACTCACTGCTGTCCCACTTTCTGGAGAATGATGTTGTGGTACTGATGTTAAGTATCAGCTTTAAAGGCCATTGCAGATGGCAAGTGGGGAAGTGGCATGAAGATGGACATGATTTCTCAGCCCTTGGCTCCTCGCCACGGATGAGACCGCGCACACTGCATAGAGTTGGCATGCAGTGCTGACTTCACAAGATTCCGCAGAGGCAGGTGTGGAGGAGACAGACCAGGAAGACTTGATGTTCTTCTCAGAGATACTCATTGGCTCTTGTGGGAATCCAGATCTCTGAGGGAACTACCAACATCTACCATGTACCTCAGGAATTCCTGAGGTGAGATTACCTGTGTTTGAGCCCATGGGAGTCCTGAATCCCTTGTTCTTCAGCCAGGACACATCCCGGCGTAAGAGAGCGCCTCACTTTATTTCCTTCTGTGTACTGTTCCAACAGATATGTACTGAATGCCCGTTTCTGTAGCCAGCCACTGCTCTCAGCAAAGCAGACCCAGTCTGCTCTCATGGAACTTGCACCACAGATAGAGGACAGATAAATAACTGAATTTCTATGTAGCTCCACCTGCAGGTTCCTAGTCTCTCCATCACAGACCTAAGGGACCAAAATGTGGTTACTGCATTTTACCAGAACATCTGGGTTAAAAAAAAAAAAAAAATCTGCATGGAATTTCCATTTATTATTTAATTTTCACTCTGTCTCCCCTTTCCAGTAAGCCATGGTCTGTGGGCTCCTGCAGCCAGCATCATGGAATCCTTAAGCAGGGCCAGGTCTCCTTCTCGGGCTGTTCAGGGGACTGTTCTTTTTTTTTAATCTGGCTTACTTTTTTTTTTTTTAAAGATTTTTATTTATTTGACAGAGACACAGCGAGAAAGGGAACACAAGCAGGGGGAGTGGGAGAGGGAGAAGCAGACTTCCTGCGAGCAGGGAGCCCGATGTGGGGCTCGATCCCAGGACCCCGGGATCATGACCTGAGCTGAAGGCAGACACTTAATGACTGAGCCACCCAGGCATCCCTTAATCTGGCTTAAAGTCATGACTCCTAGACACGTGTCCCCATGCCCACTGGCCAAAGAGAGCCTGGTGGAAGGATGGCCAGAAACAAAGCCCTTTCGCAGGCCACTTCCCTCAGGCACCGCTCACTGAAAGCCTCTCCCCTCCGCGTGCAGTGCAGACTACCCTGATCTGCGAAAGCACAACAACTGCATGGCCGAGTGCCTCACCCCGACCATCTACGCCAAGCTCCGCAACAAGGTGACGCCCAATGGCTACACCCTGGACCAGTGTATCCAGACTGGAGTGGACAACCCTGGCCACCCCTTCATAAAGACTGTGGGCATGGTGGCTGGTGATGAGGAGTCCTATGAGGTAAAACTTGGCTGCTAATTCCAGAGTGGGGGGTGGTGGTGCTCTGGGTCCCAGAGTCCTTCTCTTCTCTGTGGGGCCAGCGTTCATAAAGGGAAGCCAGCTTCAGCAGAACATCTGGAATGCTTTCTGGAACAAGAAGGTCTACAACTTCCCGGGGATAAGGCTTCCTTTGTTGCGGCTCTAGTATCCCACCTCCCGGAGCAATGAGTTACACGACAGGGCTCTCTGAGACTGTCCAGGGGATGAATTGGTACAGACAAAATCTTGTAATTTATTGGTGACACATATGCACCAAAAAGACATTAGGACATGGTGTGTTTGTGGCTAGACTTTATTGAGGAAGGAGGATGGTGTGTGTCTTTAGCTTGGGAATTGCTGATCACACAACCACTGTAGCTTAGATGACTGAGTTCATCACGTTTCTCAGAGGAATCCCAGGATCTCCGTGTCCTCATCCTTAGGGCAGAAGCACAGGACGGTCTGCTGCTAGGGCGGCTCAGTCACCATGCAGGCCTCGTCACAGAGCTACCTCTAAACCACGGCAAATGGCAGGGAGCTGAAGGCAGTTCCCTGGGAGAACAGCCACCAAGAGGAGGGACGGGGTCCTGCTGGTTAACAAGACTGGTAGTTCATTCACACAGAGCAGTGCGCTGCTCTGGGCCCCCAGAGTCTCAGACCAGAACTGGCTCCTGGGACCCCATGTGCTGCCCCACCCCTGGCCACCCACTTCCCACAGCTCCCAGAGGCAGCAGGCACTCCGTTGTCACTTCTTAACATTATCTTACCTAAAGGATATACCTGAAGTTTTTGCTTTTTAAAAAAATAGATTTTGCACAAGATAGTTTGGGCTGGGGAAGGACTGCAGGGTGAGAGGTCCTGGCTTTGCCCTGAGCGCTGCTGTGCACTTCTCTTGTAGTGCAGCTGGTTTTCTGTGAATTTACTATGTTCACACTCCTGAACCTGATCATCTCTTTGACCACAAAACCGCCTGTGGCACTTCTGCTCTGGCAGCTGCTTTCATCTTACAAAGAAAGGACTGCTGGGGAAAAACCTCAAATCCTTAAACACAAGGCTTTCTTGCTCAGTGTCATGGCAGTAAGCTTGGCAGAATCACTCACTAGGGAGGTGGCCTGTCATTGCTGTTGTTATTGGTAACCATCAATCCACCACCCCCATTTCCTGCGTGGTAGCACTGAGAACGACAGAGGAGGGCGGCAGCTTTGGCGCTTAAGGGAGGAAGGGGCAAATGAAAGGGATGACCTCTTAATAGATGACCCAATTAAAGAGGAAACAAGTGTGTCTTCCCTTCTACAGGTGTTTGCCGACCTTTTCGATCCTGTCATCAAGCTAAGGCACAATGGCTACGACCCCAAGGTGATGAAGCACTCCACGGATCTGGACGCATCCAAGGTAGGCTGCAGCCCCCTGTGCTTTCCCAGGAAGCTGGCACTCCAGAGCCTGAAATGAGGGGCACCTGCGAGGAGGCTGACTCAGCCGGGCTCAGATGCCCTCTGCAAGCTCTGGGATGGCCCTGGCAGAGCACACCCCCTGCAGGGGCAAGGAGGTCAGAAAGGTCCCCAAGTCTTTCTTTTCTTTAATCAGGACCAGAGGGTGGTGTTGGCCAGTGAGAGCTGTAAGCCTTTCCTAAAGCAGTTCCTTTTTTTCATCCTGCACCTAGTGGGGTAAAGGATTCCGGATGGCACTGCATAAAGTAGCTCGGCCCCGTATCTATGCGACCCCCACCCTGTAATTCCAACATGTGTCCAGCATGTTGTGCACAGGGTCTGAGGGCCCCCCGTCGGGGGTGCTGCAGGTCAGTGGGCTGGAACCACGGTGGTCGTGGCGGGACTGTAGTCCGCAGCTGGCGGTGCTCACCCTGGGCGCCCTCTGCTCCGGCAGATCACGCAGGGGCAGTTTGACGAGCGCTACGTACTGTCCTCTCGGGTACGCACGGGCCGCAGCATCCGCGGGCTGAGCCTGCCGCCTGCCTGCACCCGGGCTGAGCGACGGGAGGTGGAGAACGTGGCCATCATGGCCCTGCAGGGCCTCAAAGGGGACCTGGCAGGCCGCTACTACAAGCTGTCTGAGATGACCGAGCAGGACCAGCAACAGCTCATAGACGTGAGTGGCCCTTGAACCATCTGGCCCTGCCTGGGGTGGGGTTGTGCCCAGAGCCCTCATGGGCACCGTGAGGCCTCATGGGGAGCTTGCTGGGACTTCATCCTGTTCAGTATAAGGAAGGAAAATGAGGCCTTAACACTTTAGGTCAAGCCACAGAAATGGTCTGTGGTTAAAATCTGCAGAGGAAACTCCACTATGGAGCTGGGGGGTTGGGGATCCATGGGTGGAGGTTAAATGGAAGATCCCTTTGCTTGTTGAGAATGGTCTCCATTGCCATTCCCAAAGAAAGTCCTGGAAGCTAGGAAAATCTGGAAAGGAAGTTACCGAGGTGGAAGGTCTGCCCTGAGTCCCATTGGGGCCGCTCTGGGATTTCTGCTGCCTCCATGAGTCCTCGACAGCTTCCCTCTAACACTAGGGGAGACAAGACTCAAGTCCTTCTACTTATTTTCCCTGTAGCATAGCTAAAAACGGATAGCAGTTGCAAAAGTAACTTTCACTTTAACTCTGAAGAAAAGCAGAAGCAAAGTATCTGTCGTTTTAGAAGATGTAATGCCACAAAATATGCCCCACTGCCAAACTAGATGAGCTAGCTTTGTAGTCTCTATGGGCCTCAGTCTCCTGGTCTCTGCAGCCGGCAGGCCAACCCTCTGCCTGCTCTGTTAGAGAATAAGCCCTCCTCGGCCCCCAGCAGCCACTGGTGGTTTCCAGCATAAGGCCACAAAGTCCTCTCTGGCTAATGTCTCCCACCCCTTCCACTCAGACCGTAGAAGGCCTTCCCTCTCCATATCTTTGCTTACCTCAACGTAATCAAATTTGAATACATGGTAGCCAGATTCATGTTCTTACTGTATACACATCAGTCTCTTGACAGTGATTTTGATAGGAAGAGTAGGATACTGTAGTTTAAGGCACAAGCTTGGGAGTCATACAGGTCTAGGTTTGAATCTAGGCTCTGTCACTTCCTAGCTGTGTGATACTGGGTAGGTTGTTTTCTCACTCTGAATCTGTTTTCCTCACTCATAAAATAAAATGATTATATTTGCCTCATGGTATTGTGAGGATTCAGGAAAATAAAAGCACACAGCATAGAGCCTGGCACATAGCGAGCACTGAATTAATGGTAGATATTTCTATTTGTAAACCATTATTTTACATCTCCAATACTTTTTATTGAAAGGAAGAATACTAATAAAAGCCCTGATAATGCCAGCCACATAGAGAATAGTGGCTGTGTATACGACTTTCCCGGAACGCGTCCCTCACTCACTGCCCGCTCTGTCACTGGTGCGGGTGGGTAGACATAATCCATAGTGATTAAGTATTTCCATCTGGGCTAAGCCAGTGGTTTTCAGCCTTAGCTGTACACTAGAATCACCTGAAGAGCTTTAAAAAAATCCCACTGTCCAGGCCACACCCCATAACAATTAGGACAGAATCTCTGAGGGGGCAGGAACTAGGCATTTGTATTTTTTTAAAAGCCCCCATGTTGTTCCAGTGGGCAGCCAAGGCTGAGAACCACTGCCTGACAGACCGGGCATGTGTAGGTGTGTCTGATCTCATCATTTTCTCCTTTCTGCTTTGTCCCTTTCCGCCTGCAGGACCACTTTCTATTTGATAAGCCAGTATCCCCTTTACTAACATGTGCTGGGATGGCCCGTGACTGGCCAGATGCCAGGGGAATCTGGTATGGACATAGCATTTTCACATTTGCAGTGTGTGCAGAGGATTTCCTTCAGATCACCTGCTTGTCCTAACCTGAAGTTGCTGTGACCTGCAGTTGACAGCATGCCCGGCTTGAGTTAAATGGAGGGGAGAGAGATTGTAGAAATTGTGTGTGTGTGTGTGTGTGATTCCAAAGTATTGTGATGTTTCTTAAGATGTGTAAGAATGTTCGCTAATTTGCATGAATTATGCATGAGAAAAAAGACTATTTTTAAGAAAAATTAGCTTCATATTATTTGACCTCACAGAGAATGTTTCATGACATTAAAACAAAAGAGCAGAAAATGAAAAATATTGAGGACTTAAGCAAAACCCTACAAGGAAGAATGGATATCGAGTATACACATATTTTATCTTGGCCAAAGTCCTCAGTCCACTTTGATTCCTGTACTTTGGTAGGTTATTTTGACACTCTCCAAAGGAGCTGCGCTAAGTGTGTTCATGAGCAGTTGCTCCGTGTGTGTGGACAGGCAGGATCTATGCAGCAAACATGTGTGAAATCTTCTGCACCCCAAACATCTGGGGCTGCAGGTAAAAAACTTCCTTGAAGTGCCACAAGATTTTGGTTGAGCTTATTGTAGGAGAACACTCTTGTTAGTGTCGAAGCCAAATGTTATCCATAGTTGAATTACTGCCCTCCTTGTCCAAGGACTGGGGAAGATGATATTCTTGTTGGGCAAAAACATGACATCTTTAAGCATTGGAGTTGGTCTTATTCGTCATTCTGTCACGCTAACATTATTCTGTAGTACTTGTTCAGTCACAATGAAAAACTTAGGGCCTTCTAGGAAATGAGGAAGGTGAAATGAAACAAGCTACAGTGGTAAAGGGAATTTTCATGTGTTGAAACAAATGTATTTAACACGCAACACCATATTTCTCCTTTCATTAGGCATAATTATGACAAGACATTTCTCATCTGGATTAATGAGGAAGACCACACCAGGGTAATCTCTATGGAAAAAGGAGGCAATATGAAAAGAGTATTTGAGCGATTCTGTCGTGGACTAAAAGAAGTAAGATATTACCAGAGATTTCTTAATATTCATTAAAATGAAAACACTTCTTCATTCTTAACAGAAGACACTATGGTGACTTCCAAGATGAGGCTAATTTTTTCTAGGGATCATGGCACTCTTTGAGGGTGGGGCTACCAGGGTAGTGCTTCAAAAAATAGGTGACTTTTTTTTTTTTTTTAAATTACTAGTAAGTTCCTATGCTTCCCTTCCCAGTCCAGAATGGTTTAGGGAAGTCTGTGGATCATTAATTATATTCCAATTTCTTTAACAGTGCTCTTGGCGATTTTAAGCATAGAGACAGTATAGGATATAACTGTTCATAAAGTAACCTGACCACAGCCTTACCTGCTGAGAATTCCTATATTCTCCTATTATTCTCCCACGAAAAATAATGAACAGCAACTGACATTCATTGAATGTTTAGTATGTGCTAGGTACTGCATTCAGTGCTTTACATGCTTCATCTAATTTAATTGGATCATTTTAATATTTGGATAGTAGTATCCTTTTCCATTAAGGAAGTAATACAAATTTGCCTAGATTTTATTCATGGCAAACATACAGTACACATGTCTCTCCCTAGTGTTGCGGATGTACTGAGTGAATGGATATCTAAGAACTCCATTTGTTCACTGTTGTAGGTGGAACGCTTAATCCAAGCGCGAGGCTGGGAGTTCATGTGGAATGAGCGACTAGGATACATTCTGACCTGCCCTTCGAACCTTGGCACAGGCTTACGGGCTGGTGTCCACGTTAGGATCCCAAAGCTCAGCAAGGTAATGTTATGAAGCCAACAGCCCTGTTGGGTTCCACCAGGAAAAGTTCAGCTGTGAATTCTTTGTGGAGGGAGAAATCGCCATCATTCCATAACCCTTCCTTACTTTCTGCACCTGTAATAGGAAATAACAAGAAAGGGTTAAGTTTGCCTCAAAAGACACTTGTATTATTTAGGATAAAAGGTTAAGGGCTGTAAGAAAGAGGTATGGCTTCAAGAACAAGAAGTTTAAATTCTCCTTCTCCCTACAAGTCAGGAGGGTCAGGTGGGCTGCTCTGCCCGGCTCCATGGAGTTCCTTCCATCTCTGTCTCTCTCAGTGTAGAGGGTTCTCCCACTTGAGCCTGCATCAAAATTACCTGGAGGCTTGTCAAAACAGACTGCTTGGCCCACCTGCAGAATTTGCATTTTTAACAAATTTCCAGGTGACTTGGGGCTGCTGGTCAGGGAACTGCATGGGGAGGACCACTGTCTTAGGACATGTCCCCTCTCCATGGTCACGGTCAGGCCCCATGTTGCAGCTTGTGGGAAGGGGAGAGAGGATGCAGGTGTGACCATGTGAAGATTTCAAGTCTAGGCCTGGAAGTGTACACATCACTTAATGTTCGTTCCATTTGCAAGAACTTAGCCAGTGGTCACGTTCTCGGCTCTATCTGTGGATGAGGAGGAAAAATTCTGGTAGGCATCCAATACTTTCTGCCACAGCACAAGCAAATCAAATACTTGAAAACCATTTTAGAAAATGTGCTTCGTACCAAAAACAGAATGAAAATTATTCCAATGTTAAGAAAATTTGATGTGATTTAACTTCATGATTTTAATTCTATCAGTGAAACTATGATACAGATGAATAATCAACTCACCAAAGCTGGCATCCAAATGCCAAAAATGATATAGAAGTTAGTAACAGCTCTGCTACCTTTTAGCTGTGTGACCCTCACCAGTTCTATTCCTCTGAGCCTCAGTTTCCTCATCTGTGAAATGAGAATGAAAGCAGTACCTACTTCATGAGGTTGCTGTAAGGTTTAAAAGTTCTAGCATAGTGCCCTGGTACACAGTAAGTATATGCTTCATAAGTACTAACAGTTACTGTCTCTCATTACACATCTTACTAAGTCCATGTGCCAATAATGATGGCAAATCAGTTTTGCTTCTTCTGACACTAAGTACTGTCCCTTGTCCCAGGATCCACGCTTCTCCAAGATCCTGGAAAACCTGAGACTCCAGAAGCGTGGCACGGGTGGTGTGGACACAGCAGCAGTGGCGGATGTGTATGATATTTCCAACACAGACCGCATCGGGCGATCAGAGGTACCATCTCTCTCACTTTCCAAACAGCAGCTAACCCTACTAGCCTACGAGAAAAAGGGAATGGAGAAGCACCCTCAACAGCCTTGCCTTATTCACAAAAGTCGAGACCTCGTCTTTCCCCACTGAGTCCTGAGTCCGGTTAGTGTTTCATTCTGTAGTACTAGCCTCCATGGGAAATAATCGCATGAAAGGAAGCACAAGGTAAGCTGAGAACATGGCAAGTAAAGGAGTTCACGGGGGGACTGTTGTCAGCACCTCGCCCGAGAGGGATTCCAGCAATCATTTCAGCAACGGGAGCTCTCTTATGCCAAAGGACGGCAGAATTTTATCACCATGATGTCAGAGAACGTGTGTGCTCTCTGAGGGTGGTCAAAGAGTGGAATTTTCTCTTGATTCTGAATTTCCTTTGGTGAAAGCCATGCTTCACTTTTAGCATTTTTAGATACTTGATAGTTTATAAAATTTTATGTTTTCAAGCTAAAGATGGCATATAATGTATGCACTAGGTATATAAAAGATTGTGCTCACGAAATAATCTTCAGGATTCTGTGAACACATAGGAGGAACAGCATTCATAAACTATAGGTAGGCCTGGAGTGATGCATGAGACGGAGCATAAAGAGCTCACTTAAGGAACATGCAGCTGAATCCTAAGCCAGTACTGATCCCAGTAAGTCATACCAATTTATCTGGATATGGTCCCATTGAATGTATTATGCCCCTTATTAATTGAAAAGACTCTTTCTCTTATAACGTACAAATCTTAGTAACTCAGTGGCTGGTTATTAAATCTTTGCATTATTGATGCTCTTTCTTCTTCCTTGGTAGCTTTCAAATATTTCACTGCCTATGGGTGTATCCCTACCAATAAACTGAGAAAAGGGAAGGAGGAAACACTCAAATCAGCTTGTGTGCTTCCACCTCTGGTAAAGTACTTGAGGAAGAAGTAGCTCTAAATACAATTTCTGAAATTTACTGAGTAATATGTGGTGTAGTGAATAAAGAAGATCTGGAGCATAAGCCTGTCTGCTTCTCATGTTAACTAGATTTTTAATCCTGGAAAGCAAGGCAGTTAAAAAAAATTTTTTTTAAAGCCTAACTGTAAGTTAATAGGTGACCATTATAAAATCTAGAAAAATGCCAAAAAGTATTAAAAAATAACACTACGTATTTAACTTAACCCTAAGAAAACCATTGTAAACATTCTTTCTGTATTGCCTTCCATTTTTTAAATGATTGTTTTATTATGTAAAACTTACATTTTGTATAGTTTTATTCACATGAACAAATTTATTCATGAGTTCACAGCTCTTATTCAGGAAAACAGTGATTCTCTTTAATGTGTTAGGTCAATCATAAGCTTTGCTCTGGGTGAGGCTGATTTGACAACTCCATGTGCTATGCTATCCTCACCACAAATGTAGATACCATCTGTCACCATAAAGTGCTATTTCAATAACATTGACCATAGTCCCTTTCATCCTTGTCACTTATTCATTCCATAACTGGAAGCCTATACCTCCCATTGCCCTTCACCCATTTTTGCATCTGGCATCCACTAGTTCTCTGTATTTATGGTCTGGTTTCTGTTTTTTGGTTTTTGGACTACACATATAAGTGAAATCATACGATATTTGTCTTTCAGACTTATTTCACATAGAATGCCCTCTGGGTCTATCTATGTTGTCACAAATTGCAACATTTCAATCCTTTTCATGGCTGAGTGATATACATACACACATATATACAATGGAATCTATACATATGTCACATCTTTGTTCATCTATTGATGGATACTTCATCTTGGCTATTTTAAATAATGCTGCAAAAAACGTAGGGGTGGAGGTAACTCTTCAAATTAGTGTTTTTTGTTTTCTTTGGGCAAATACCAGTAATGAAATTACTGGATCGTATGGTAGTTCTGTTTTTAATTTTATGAGGAACTTCCCTGGTATTTTCCACAGTGGCTGTACCAGTTTACATTGCCACCAGCAGCACATGATGGCTCCTTTTCCACTGAATCCTCACCAACATCTGTCACATCTTGTCCTTGTGATACTGGCCATTCTGACAGGTGCACGGTGCTATCTTGTGGTTTTGGTTTGTATTTCCCCGCTGATAGTGATGTGGAGCATCTTCTTAGGTGTCTGGTGGCCATCTGTATGTCTTGTTGAAGAAAATGTCTATTCAGGAGCTTTGCCTATGTTATAATCAGATGATGTGTTGTTTCATTATTTTGGAATAGTCCCAATGGTGTGTTACTGCTTTTGTTTTACAGAGGAGAGCTATCCATAAGTATGTTGCTGAGGCCGGTGTCCAAGGGTTTACTGCCTAGGTTTTCTCTGAGGAGTTTTTTTGGTTCCATGCCTCACATGTAGCTCTTTAATCCATCTTGAGTTCATTTTTGTGGTATAAGAAAGTGGTCCGGTTTCCCCAGCACCATTTACTGAAAAGACGGTCTTTCCCCCATTGTATACTCTTGCTCCCTTGGCTGTCGATTAACTGACGAGAGGATCATGGGTTCATTTCTGAGCTCTCTGTCCTGTTCCATGGATCTCTAGGTCTCTCTTTGTGCTGGTACCATACTGTTTTGATTACTATAGCCTTGCAGTACATCTTGAAATCTGGGCTTGTGATACCTCCAGCTTTGTTCTTCTCTCTCAAGGTTGCCTTGGCTGTTCGAGGTCTTTTTTGGTTTCATGGAAA
>NC_138375.1:85584175-85625521 GCF_054177405.1 Leptonychotes weddellii | reverse complement strand
AGAGAGCACATGAGAGGGGGGAGGGTCAGAGGGAGAAGCAGGCTCCCTGCCGAGCAGGGAGCCCGATGCAGGACTCGATCCAGGGACTCCAGGATCATGACCTGAGCCGAAGGCAGTCGCTTAACCAACTGAGCCACCCAGGCGCCCCAGCATAATTATTATTAACAGGAAGAATTAACAGAGTATCTACAGTACAGGAAGTATAGCTAATATCTCCTTTTTGTTGCATTTTTACCTATTTGTCACCTTCACCGTTCATTCTACTCATCAATAACCAAACTACATTTGCATTGAATATTAGTTTGCCCACAGACTTTAATTATCTCATCCACATTTGAAACTATTGATTTATAAGGCTGTTTGACCTTTATTGTATTATCAGGAATTACTCATCTGTAACTTTCCTTTTTAAGAACAAGACATTCATAACTAAAGACAAGCATTTAATAACCATGTCTACAATGAATTTCTACACACTCAATCTGGCATCTCAATTTTTGTTGAAATCTCCATATTCATTAAATATCCTTTCCTGACTGTTCCTCAGAAAATTTTCAGATCATGTAACAGCATCTAAATTAGATACGAGAATATCCTTTCTCCTCAAGCGTTGCCAAACAGTTGATAGATACAATCCTGTGTGCAGAAGTTGTGGCAAGTTATACTTCTGCCACAAAAACAAGCACACTGGCAATGTTACAGTGAAAATAAAAGAGGTTTTATGTGAAAGTGAGTCTATTGAAAGAGATAGAGACTTATAATTATTAAAATTCTAGTTGAATGCCATATCTTCCAGCCTAAGTAGTCATATCATGCAAGTAGTTCCTATTTCCAAAGGTCTAGTTCAATCAATATTCATGAAGCTGAAAAGAACATCGTTCTTAGTCACGGGACCTTTTTAATTTGCTATATTCCCTGCATCTGAAGCAGAATGCAGATAAAATAGGCTTTGATGACTGGGAAATCATTCTAGTTCTCTTCCATGGAGGAAGAGAAACCTGTGTCCTTCTCCTTGACTTGTGTGCTGCTACATCATCATCATCATAAGTATGTCTGCTTGGGGAATTGGTTATTCTCCCTCAGGCCAAAAGTCATATAAGAATATGTTTTGGAAGCAGACACAAGAAGTTGTTTTGAGATCAAAAGATTTGCCTTAAATTCAGGCTCTGACACTGATCAACTATATGACTAAGGGCACATTTTTTTTCATACTCTTATTTTTATCAAATTTTTATTTAAATTCCAGTTAGTTAACAACAGTGTAGTATTAGGTATACTAATTAGTTTGCTTAAACTAATATATATTAGTTTTAGGTATAGAATTTAGTGATTCATCACTTACATATAACACCCAGTGCTCATCACAAGTGCCCTCCTTCATCCCCATCACCCATTTAACCCATCTCTCTGCCCACCTTCCCTCCAGCAACCCTCAGTCTGTTGTATGGTTTGCCTCTTTTTTCCCCCATGTTCATCTGTTGTTTCTTAAGTTCCACATATGACTGAAATCATATGGTATTGGTCTTTCTCTGACTTATTTCACTTAGCATAATATACTCTAGCTCCAACCACAACACTGCAAATGAGATTTCATTCTTTTGAGGGATGAGTAATATTATATATAAATGCATAAAGAAGTTGTGATATATATATAAACATATAAACATCGGAATGCATGTATCCCTTCAAATCAGTATTTTTGTATCCTTTGGGTAAATACCTCGTAGTGCAATTGCTAGGTTGTAGGATAGTTCTTTTTGTAACTTTTTGAGGAACCTCCACATTGTTGTCCACAGTGACTGCACCAGTTTGCATTCCCACCAAGAGTGTAAGAGGGTTTCCCTTCCTCTGCATCCTTACCAACATGTTATTTCCTGTGTTGTTAATTTCAGCCATTCTGGCAGATATAAGATGGTATCTAATTGTGGTTTTGATTTGGATTTCCCTGATAAGGAGTGATGTTGAGCATCTTTTCATTGTGTCTGTTAGCCATCTGTATGTCTTCTTTGGAGAAATGTCTATTCATGTCTTCTGTCCTTTTTTTTTTTAACTGGATTATTTGGTTTTGGGTTATTGAGTTCTATAAGTCTTATATATTTTGCATACTAACCCTTTATCAGATATGCCATTTGCAAATATCTTCTCCCATACCAAAGGTTGCCTTTTAGTTTTGTTGATTGTTTCTTTCGCTGTGCAGAAGCATTTTATCTTAATGAAGTCCCAATAGTTTATTGTTGCCTTTGTTTCCCTTGCCTCAGAAAACGTATCCAGGAAGAAGCTGTTACAACCAAAGTCAAAGAAGTTACTGCCTGTGTTTTCCTCTAGGATTTTGATGGTTTCTTGTCTCATATTTAGGTCTTTTATCCATTTTGAATTTATTTTTGTGCATGGTATAAGAAAGTGGTCCGCTTTCATTCTTCCACATGTGGCTGTCCAGTTTTCCCAACAGCATTTGTTGAAGAGATTCTTTTCTCCATTGGATATTCTTTCCTGCTTTGTCAAAGATTAGTTGACCATATAGTTGTGGGTCCATTTCTGGGTTTTCCATTCTGTTCTATAGGTCTATGGGTCAGTTTTTATGCCAGTACCATACTGTCTTGATCACTACAGCTTTTTCATGTAACTTGAAGTCCAGAATTGTGATGCTTCAGCTTTGCTTTTCTTTTTCAAGGTTGCCTTGGCTATTCAGAGTCTTTCGTGGTTCCATACAAATTTTAGGATTGTTCTAGTTCTGTGAAAAATGCTGTTGGTGTTTTGACAGGGGTTGCATTAAATGTGTAGATTGCTTTGTGTAGTACAGACATTTTAACAATATTTGTTCTTCCAATCCATGAACATGGAATATTTTCCATTTCTTTGTGTCATCTTCAGTTTTTTCCATTAGTGTTTTATAGTTTTCAGAGTACAGATCTTTTACCTCTTTGGTTAGGTATTTTTTTTTTTAACTTAATAGAGTCTTGATTTCATTTGTAAAATGGAGGTAATCCCTGCCTCACAAAGTTTTTATGATGATTAAATAATAAGGCAGTGACTTTTTTTGCTGTAACCCATATGGAAATATTTTGTATTAGAATCCAGTATACATTATGAGTGTGCAGTGTATAAATGTAAAACCCAAATAAGTTTCACATAATAATTATCTTTATTAGTTGAGATGCATGCTGATGTTTTTCTATTTTATAGTATCCTCTTTGTTTTGAAAAACACCTGGGGTATATGGGAGGGAGATTTGTTTACTTATCTCTCAGCCTGCGCTGGAGGGGCAGGGTCATTGGGAAACTTCTCCAAGAACAAAAGATCTGGTGGGCACCATTTCCCTCTCCTGCTCCCCAGCCTGCACAGACACCTGCAGGAACCAGCATTCTCCACCTAGCTTGCTAAGAACGCACACTGCCCATGCATACATCTGCCAATCTGCCCCCTTCAACATAGGAGCCTCAGCAGGAGTTTTGGGCAGCTGAAGGTCCCCTCCCATACAGACATTTGCAGACCTTGCTGACACGAGTGCCCCACCGTGCTCCCCTGCAGAATTGCCCCCTCCAGCCCTGCAGCAGGAGTTTTCTAAAACAGTTCCAGATCCCTTCCTGCAGCAGATCTATGCAAACCTTGCTAACACTCTGTGCCCTGCCCCACATTCTCCTGAAGACCTGCTCCCTCCAATATACCCTTGGCCAGAGCCCATCCAAAGTGTTGCCATAAGCCTGGCAGTGTGCAAGTACCCCTGGCAGGGGCAAGCCCCACTCCAAAGAGACTCCTTCCCCGGTACAGAGGGATAGATAACTACACATATCAGAGCAGCTCTGTTCCCAGCAGTAGGCTGGGAATAGACATCTGGTCTGAATGCAAACCCTGTCCACCAACCAAAGCTTCTCAGGGGACAACACTGGTAAAGCAAAGTGCAGTTCAGTGCTCCTGCAGCTCTGGTGAACATCTGCTCTAACTCAGCTCAAGCCCAAGTTGCTCCAGACTGGCCCAATAACAACACAGGGACCAAACCCTGCCCACAACAGGCAAAGAGAGGCATTGCAGACAGCTAGAATGAAAGCAAACATGATTCAGTCACACCGGTAGGGAGCATGCAACACACACACACAGGAGACACCCCTCAAGTGCAGGTTCTGGTGAACAGGGGACATTGCACTGCAGGGCACAAAAGGACCTCTTCTTCATAAGACCACTGCTTTGAAGACCAAGAGAGACAAAAACAGACACAAAGAGTTAGACAAAATGAGGAGAAAGAGGAACATATCCCAAATGAAAGAACAGGACAAAATCACAGCAAGAGAGCTAAACAAAATGGAAATAAGTAATATACCTGTTACACAGAATATAAAGGGTAACCATCATAAAGTTACTCACTGGACTGGAGAAAACAGTGCAGAACCTTAGTGAAACTAATGACACAGAACATAAAGAAGAACCAATCAGAGATGAATTCAGGAACTGAAATAAATACACTAGATGAAATAGACTAGAGGAAACAGAAGAATGGATGAGCAACCTGGAGGACAAGTGATAGAAAGCAATCAAGGTGAACAGCAGAGAGAAAAAAATAATAAAAAATGAAAACACACTTTAGGAACTCAGCAACACCATCAGGCATAATAACATTCACATTATAGGGATCCCAGAAGGAGAAGAGAGAGAAGGGGGGGGCAGCAAATTTATTAGAAGAAATAATAGATGAAAACTTCCTTATCTGGGGAAGGAAACAGAGATCCAGATCCAGATCCAGGAGGCACACAGAGCTCCCAAGAGAATCCACCCAAGGAGGGTCACACCAAGAAACAGTGATTAAAATGGCCAACATCAGTGATAGAGAATTTTCAAAGCAGCGTAAGAAAGGAAACAGTTACATACAAGGGAAAAGCTATTAGCTGATTTTTCAGCAGAAACTTTCCAGGCCTGAAGAAAGCATGATGTATTCAAAATGCTGAAAGGAAAAACAAAAACAAAAACAAAAAAAACCCTGCAGCTAAGAATACTCTATCCAGCAAGGCTATCATTCAGAATAGAAGGAGAGAGAAACAGCTTCCCAGAAAAACAAATGTTAAAGGAATTCATAAGCACTAAACCAGTCCTATAAGAAATGTAAAAGGGGACTCTTTAAGTGGAATAAGAAAAATAGGAAATAGGAATTCATAAGCACTAAACCAGTCCTATAAGAATGTAAAAGGGGACTCTTTAAGTGGAATAAGAAAAATAGGAAACATAAAAGCAGTGAAATTAAACATACCTATAAAAATCAGTCAGGGGATTCACAAAATAAAAGGATGTAAAGTATGACACTATAAACCAAAAATGCGGGGTGGAGAGGAGTAAAGAATGGGTTCAAACTTTTTTTTTTTTTTTAAAGATTTTATTTATTTATTTGACAGAGAGAGAGATAGCGAGAGCAGGGACACAAGCAGGGGGAGTGGGAGAGCGAGAAGCAGCTTCCTGCCGAGCAGGGAGCCTGATGTGGGACTCGATCCCAGGACCCTGAGATCATGACCTGAGCCGAAGGCAGACGCTTAACCATCTGAGCCACCCAGGCGCCCAGAATGGGTTCAAACTTAAGCAACCATCAACTTAATATAGACTGTTATACACATAAGATGTTATGCACAAGTCTAATGGTAACCCCAAATAAAAAATCAATAGTATATATGCAAAAAATAAAGAGAAAGGAATCCAAGTATATCACTAAAGAAAGCCAGCAAGCAGTGAGAGAGCAAGAAAAGAAACAGAGAAGAACTACAAAAACAACTATAAACTGAGTAACAAAATGGGCAATAACCCTATATACCTATCAATAATTACTTGGAATGTAAATGGACTAAACACTCCAATCAAAAGACAGAGGGTGACAGAACAGATAAAAAGGAAATACTCCTCTATATGCTACCTGCAAGAGACTTATTTCAGACCTAAAGACACATACAAATGAAAAGGGAGGGAAAAGCATTTATCATTCAAATGGAAGTGAAAAGAAAGCCAGAGTAGCAATACTTATATTGGACAAAATAGACTTTAAAACAAAGACCATAACAAGAGACAAAGAAGGACACTATATAATAAAGGAAACAATCCAATAAGAAGACATAACAATTGTAAATATTTGTGTACCCAATGTGGGAGCATGTGAATACATAAAGCAGCTAATAACAAGCATAAAGGAAGTAATCATTAGTAATACAATAATAGTACTTTAAAACCCCACTTACATCAATGGATAGATCATCCAAACAGAAAATCAACAAGGAAACAGTGGCTTTGAATGCACATTGGACCAGATGGATCTAACAGATATATTCAGAACATTCCATCCTAAAAAGGCAGAATACACATTCTTTTCAAGTGCACATAGAACAATCTCCACAATAGATCACGTATTAGGTCACAAAACAAGTCTAAACAAATTCACAAAGATTGAAGTCATATCATGCATCTTTTCTGACCACAAAGCTATGAAACTAGCAATGAACCACAAGAAAAAATCTGGAAAGAACAGAAATACATGTAGGCTGAATAACATGCTACCTAACAATGAATGGGTTAGTCAAGAAATCAAAGAAGAAATCAAAAAGTACATGGAGGCAAATGAAAATGAAAACACAACAGTCCAAAATTTTGGGGAATGCAGCAAAAGCTGTTCTAAGAAGGAAGAATATAGCAATGCAGGCCTAGCTCAAGAAACAAGACAAATTTCAAATAAACAACCTAAACTTAAATATAAAGGAGCTTGAAAAGGAAGAACAAAGAAAACCCAAAAGCAATAGAAGGAAATAAAAATTGAAGCAAAAATAAATGAAATAAAATCTAAAAAAAATAAATAAATAAAAAGAAAAAAAAGAAAAAGAAATAGAACGATGAAACCAGGAGCTGGTTCTTTGAAAAGATCAACAGAAATGTTACACCTCTATCCAGACTCTTAAAAAAAAAAAAACAAAACACTTAAAATAAGAAATGAAAGAGGAGAAATAACAACCAACACCGGAGATACAAAGGATTGTAAGACAATATTATGAAAAATTATACGCCAACAAATTGGACAACCTAGAAGAAATGGATAAATTCCTAAAAACCTATAATCTCCCAAAACTAAATCAGGAAGAAATAGAAAATTTAAACAGAACAATTACCAGGAATGAAATTGAATCAGTGATCAAAAAACTCCCAACAAACAGAAGTCCAGGACCAGACGGCTTCACAGGTGATTCTACCAAACATTTAAAGAGTTTCTTTCTTCTCAAAGTATTTCAAAAAATAGAAGAGAAAGGAAAGCTTCGTGGTTCTCAAAGTGTGGCCTCCAAACCAGCAATCTCAGCATCACCCAGGAATTTATTAGAAATGCAGTCTTGGACCCACCTCAGACCTACTGAATCAGAAACTCTGGTGGGGGTTACCCAGAAATCTGTTTTTTTTTAAACAAATTCCAGCTGATTCTGATGCACATTAAAATTTGAGAAGCGCTAAAAATAAATAAAATCTTTAAAAAAAAAAAAAAGGGCACCTCGGTCGCTCAGTTGTTAAGCGTCTGCCTTTGGCTCAGGTCATGATCCCAGGGTCCTGGGATCAAGCCCCACATCGGGCTCCCTGCTCGGCAGGAAGCCTGCTTCTCCCTCTCCCACTCCCCCTACTTGTGTTCCCTCTCTCGCTGTGTCTCTCTCTGTCAAATAAATAAATTAAAAAAAAAAAAAAAACTTATACAGCTCAACACCAAAAAACACAAATAATCCAACTGAAAAACAGGCAGAAGACATGAACAGACATTTCTCCAGAGACAACATACACGTGAAAAGATGCTCAACGTTACTAATCATCACGAAAATGCAAGTCAAAACCACAGCGAGGTAGCACCTCAGCCTCTGAGAATGGCTAAAATCAAAAACACAGGAAACAACAAATGTGTGAAGAATGTGGAGAAAAAGGAGCCCTCTTGCACTGTTGGTTGGAATGCAAACTGGTGCAGCTGCTGTGGAAAACATTATGGAGGCTCCCCAAAAAATTAAAAATAGAATTACCATACGATCCAGTAATTCCGCTACTGGGTATTTGCCCAAAGGACACAGAAACACTATTTTGAAAAGATATATGCACCCCTGTGCTTACTGCAGCTTTATTTGCAATAGCCAAATTATGGAAGCAGCCCAAGCGTCCACTGATAGAGCAATGAATCAAGATGTGGTATATACATATACAATGGAGTATTAGCCATAAAAAAGAATGAAATCTTGCCGTTTGCAACAATATAGATGGATCTAGAGAGTATAATGCTAAGTGAAATCAGTCAGAGAAAGAGAAATACTTCATGATTTCACTCATATGTGGAATTTAAGAAACAAAACAAACAAAGAAAAAAAACAAACCAAGAAACAGACTCTTAACTATACAAAACAAACTGATGGTTACCAGAGGGGTGGTGAGGGAGGATGGATGAAATAGATGAAGCGGCTTAAGAGTACACTTATCTTGATGAGCACTGAGTATAGAATTGTTCAATCACCACATTTTAACACCTGAAATGAATATAACACTGTATGTTAACTCTGCTGGAATTAAAATTAAAAAAAACAACAACATAGTAAGTCAAGAGAGAGTGATACTCTGAAGACACTGCAAGATGTAAAACTGTTGATTTTAGTAACAGTCTGAATACTACTCAGTGAAAATAACAACAAAAAACAACTACAGATGCATGAGATAAAACTGACAAATCTCCAAAACATAAAAGACATTCAGCTGAGCTCAGACAGCCTAAATTATCATAAAAGATAATAAAATGGTTCTTTTTTTTTAAAACAAAAAGATGAAGGGAAGACATTTTATAATTATGTACATGTAAATCCACTGAGAAAACTTATAAATTCTACATATGTATTCATCTAAGTTTCAAAATACATGAAGCCCAAACTGACAGAAATTAAAGAGGAAATAAACAAATACACAACATTTCTTTCTCAGTATTCCATAGGACAAGTTAACAAAAGTATCAGGAAGAACCCAAAGGCCTGAAACAAAATTATCAACTGCATCTGGGTTGGCCAGGAAGCAGATGTCATGGCAGGATTCAACATGAAAGTGCTATTTGTAGGAGGGAACATGAGAAGGGAGATGTGTTCAGAACACCATACTAGAATGAGAGGGAAGAAGGGAAGTCCCAGACTACAACACAGGTCCAGGAAAGTTTCATACAGGCCCATGGGGGTCTTCACGCCTGTTGGAAAAGTCTTGCATGTCCTAAGGCAGGAATGGGCCTTGCTCATTTATGAGCTGAAAGCAGAGTACGGGAAGCCTGGACTCAGTATGAGCATGATGGTTGATCCAGAGGGGTCCTATCTGGCTGGAGTGGTGAACTATGCCCCCTGCAAGAGGAGATCTCAGTGATAAATGTGCATGGCCACTACCATCTACTCTTGGCATCATACAGACTTCTAGGAGAAGCTTCCAAGTGGCTTCCATGGATCTCACTTCCTAAGGAACATCTTAGAAAAGGCGGGGGTGGGGGTGGGGTTAGTGGTATGAACTAAATCCCCCAAATACAGTTGACCCTTACACACGGTGGGGGTTAGGGGTGCTGATCCCCTGCACAGTCAAAACTCCACATATAACTTTTGAACCCCCAAAACTTAACTGATAGCCTACTGTTAATCAGAAGCTTTACTGATAGGATAGTCAGTTAACACATATTTGTATGTTACATGTATTATACACACTGTGTTCTTACAATAAAGCTAGAAAAAAAGTCAAGAAAATCATTAAGGAAAATACATTTACAGTTCCATACTGAAAAAAATCCACGTGGATCCATGCAGTCCAAACCCATGCTGTTCGAGGGCCAACCAAATTTATTTTTCTTATATATGTAGAGACCTATACTTATACTGCCTTTGAGACACAGAGCATTTAATAGGGATCCTCAAAACCCTCAAGAAAAGGTAAAACTGCCATCTGAGAATTAAACTAGAAAAATCTGCACATAATGGAGATTAGTCATCTGGAAGACCAAACCAAAGAACTGCAAGTCTACAACCAAATGACTCAGAAAAGAAAGCCAAATTAACTATATTTTATCTTTTCTGTAAAAAACCTATGTGAAGAGAAGGCAAACGGTTATCATGGAACCTAGAAAAGGGGGAGGTCACAACTGGTGGACACACCTTCACATCATCGAAGAAAGCCCTACCCAGTTGCTACTAATGTCTAAGTGCTATTGTTTTGTTCTATAGTAGGGATGGGGTTAGACTGTTTGATCTCTTGCTTTGGGCCCATATGTTCACTGAATCACTTATCCTCATGCTATGAAAATACCCACACCAGATAAAAAATACCTCAAAGATTAAGGAGGTGCACCATAATTATCTTTAAGAATATATTTGACAATGAGTAAATCAGTTTGAGAGATGTAATTATGGAACTGTAAAAGCAGAATTTAAGAGGATTTGGTAGATATATACAATGGAACATCACTCAGCCATAAAAAAGAATGAAATCTTGTCATTTGCAACATGGATGGATCTAGAGGGTATAATGCTAAGTGAAATAGGTCAAACAAAGATAATACCATATGCTTTCACTCATAAGTGGAATTCAAGAAAAAGAAAAAAAAGAAACAAAAAACCAGATTCTTAATATAGAGAACCAGTGGTAGCCAGAGGGGAGGTAGGTGGGGTGGGAAGGGAAACGGGTGAAATAGGTAAAGGGGACTAAGAGTACACTTATGATGAGCACTGATTAATGGCTAGAATTACTCAATCATTATATTAGACACCTGAAACTAATATAACACAGTATGCTAATTATATTTGAATTAAAATTTTTAATTAGTTTTATGAATCTTAGAGCTACAGTGGTAATACAATGAACTGAGCCTGTCATTTACTTTTTAACATACACATCAGACTCCTTACTTTTCAAAAATGCATTTGACTCACGTAGGTGACTGGTATACTGAATCTGAAGGGGAAGACATGTTCTATTCTCGCATCTCCACAAAAATCTGTTTGCACAGAACTCACTTGTATAAAAGCAGCTCTGAAAATAGCAATCTCTTTTGCATAATATACGTGGGGTCAGAGAGAAGACAGTGGGTTCCTGCGATGTAAAAGCTGTGCTGAAGACATGGACAAACATGCATGGAGTAGATGTAAACAGACATGTGATTTTTGCCATCATGGCCTGAATTACTGGGAACTCATCAGTGCTGATGAGGCACTAACTACTCCGGTGCACTTCAATCAGAACCAGATTATACCATTAAAATTAATGAAGCACTAGGAGACTTTAATGAGTAAAAGAGGGTTGGTTCTAAAGTCTTTTATGCACTTTATTCTTTTGACAACAATTTGGTTGACAGTGCTATCACCTCTCTCTTGTAAACAGGTAAAAAGTTTTACTAAAGGTTTTAAGTAACACATTATATTCAACACACTCCCTGGCACAGTTCTTCAACATTCACTTAATGGTCTAATGCTTTAGCTTAATTAAGACAGATCAATTTGTCTTTTGCCATCCTGTGTGTGTGTGTGGGGGGGTTAATAGACACTAAATTTTTCTCTCAGATCCCACATTTTCTCATTATACTGATGAGATTTTTTTCCCCTCTTTTAAGCTGCTAGCACCTTTCAAGCCAATAAGGCCCCTGTTTTTCATCTCTTCTAGAAATATATTCATCATGAGTATGTGGCGGGGGGGGGTTGGTGGTGAGGGTTGGGGGAGTCCAACCACCTCCAAATAGGATTGCACTATGAGATTCAGAAGAATATTAAACTGGGAAGGACAGATGAGGATTTTTGAGGTATCAATGTGTATTTTAGTATGAACCTGAAAAATAATAGAATGAATTATTAGGCAACCACAGAAGGTGACATGGCCATATCTCTGAGCACAGGAAAGGGACCATACATTTTAAATCCTGGATCCAGTTTTGACAGATTTAATGTTAGTTATGCTCTCCATATCTTAGTTTTCCCCAAGGGTAAGTGACTATTACTGCTCATGAGTACTAGTATGTAATGAGTACTACCATTCATAACTATTTGGGAAGCTTTAGAGCATAAAATGCTTAATAGTGGGGGGTTTTTTAATGCTTTGTTCTTCACAAAGAACACTTTCTAAATTCAAATTGGTAACTGAATTTTTTATAAGAAAGGAAAATTATACGCAAGTAACAACTTGATTTTTTTTTTTTTAAAGATTTTATTTATTTATTTGACAGAGAGAAACACAGCGAGAGAGAGAGCACAAGCAGGGGGAGTGGGAGAGGGAGAAGCAGGCTTCCCGCCGAGCAGGGAGCCCGATGCGGGGCTCGACCCCAGGACCCTGGGATCATGACCTGAGCCGAAGGCAGACGCTTAACCATCTGAACCACCCAGGCACCCCAACAACTTCTTAAATTTAAGAACAGCTCCTTAAATAGTAAAAGATGTAAAAATGAACTTCGAGAAGATGGAAGTACTACTGTTAAAGGTTAAATACCAGTTTTTCTATTTTTAAATAGTAAAACATACATAAAATTTACCATTTTAACCGTTTTAAGTGTAAAGTGGTACTAAGCACACTTACAACCATCACCACCATCCTCAATGTTTTTAAAACAAAGTCGTTTCCTTTAAAACAGGAAAATCAGCAACACCTGCAGACTGAAGAGTGTACAATCTGGTTTAAAAGAAGTTCCACTACCTGATTTGCTCTCCTGCTCCAACACACATCCTGTAGGTAGCTAAAAGCAACATATACCCAATGTAACTAATGTTCTATTTGAAAGCTTGCTAGTGATTTCCATATTGAGCTGCTCTGGCCACAGCTGGACACAATTCCACATTTGCCCTCCATTTATCCCTTGGGGTATTATGGGCTTAAGTGTTTTTCTGGGGGGTGTGGACTGAGCCCAATTCGTCTTCTTGGAGCTCACCATCATTGGTTCACATCTTCCAGAATATAGACAATATCATTTTATACATTTTCCTGGTCCATAAATATTCCCTAAAATATTTGTGGGACCTTTCTTCCCATGACCATTTATTTTATTTTATTATTTAAATTCAATTAGCCAACATATAGTATATATTTAGTTTCAGATATAGTGTTCACTAATTTATCAGTTGTGTAGTATAACATCCAGTGCTCGTCACATTTATTTTCTATACCAAACCTTTTGGAGGGCTAGTTTTTTCCTACTATGTGATTCTCTTAAATTAGTTCATCCTAAGTCGTTTATTATTTTTTACCCAGAGAATCACAGGTAGATTTCTTATGGTAGTTACTAAATCTGTACTACACATTTTGGTCACTTGGTTATGTTCACTTTCATCCTTTATAAAATATTACCTTAAATTCTTCTCCCTCCCTCCCTCTGTGCACACATCTCATTTACACAAAGCATTTCAGCTTACTGGAGATAATGATCAAATTGATTATTTTTTTTTACTAACTCCTCCCCATCACCTCCCTAATCTCCATTCCCAGTTGTCTGTAACAGACTCTACTGTGAAGTTTTCTAAAATCTCCCAGGAAGAATGAATTTATCCCCGTAATCTTTACTACCAGTGTAATTCCTTCACTTACTGCCTTCCCAGTGGTTTACCAGTCTGCATATCTTACCCTCACAGGTTGTTGTTTGTTGAGAGGCAAGGACTCGGTCATTTTTATGTATCTAGCATTTAAGAAGGTACTGGCATACAGTAGATATCAAAAAATGCTTTTTCCTCACCTACCACATTTTATAGAATTCCATCTAGAACTACAGACCTCCTTCCGCTCCCTCTGAAGGGATCATCCAGGACCCAAATCAGGTAGCATTTCCTCAGACATAAGAGAAGCAGAAGTACTGCTTTCAGAGAAGAGAGCTTGGAAATCTTACCACTTATATGTAATTTAGGTTCAAGTATTCATTTGAAGCACTAGATGCTGTAACCACTAAAAAGCATGATTAGGAACTCGAACTTGAGAGATACACCAGGAGAGGGTTAGATTAGAGTCAGAGGGCCACATCACTTTTGTGATTAATATTCACAATGCTATTCCTACTCATGTTTAAACAAAGAATATGAAAAAGATTTAAGCTTTTTCATGGGAGAATACAAATGTAATAGTATTCCCATTCCCTATTGTTTAGCGACCTCAAGCAACTTCCACTAATGGGTTTCTCCTGTTAAACACTTCAGATACCTTTTTTTTCCACCTCTGAAACAAAACAATACTGCTTGTAACTTTGTTACTAAGTGAGAAAATGAAGAAATAAAAGCACAGGGTCACCTCCATGTGCATGTCAGGTAATAAAGCTCTCACCAGTAGTATGGCAATCACTTAACTTCTCTGACATTTCGTTTACTGCCCCATAAAACAAGACTGTAAGATTTTTGAGGTATGTATTTCTATAAATCTATACATAACTGGAAATTCTCATGTGCAGTTTCAAAACTCTTATGGATTAAGAAACTCTTTAGAAAAACAAGACGAAAACAGAGAGAGAGAGACAAACTGTAAGACTCAGCTCTAGGAAACACACTGAGGGTTGCTGGAGGGGAGATGGGTAGGGAGACGGGGTAACTGGGTGATGGGCATTAAGGAGGGCACTTGATGAAACAAGCACTGGGTGTTATATGCAACTGATGAATCACTAAATTCTACCTCCATATACCATGTTAATTAAATTGAATTTAAATAAAAAATTTTAAAAATTCTTTAATAAAAATTCTAAATGTAATGCATATTCATTAAAGAGTGTAAAATGATGCTGAAAGAAGAAAAAAGGAACTCATAACTGCTTTACCCATTGGTTTTATTGTAAGGGTTCTAAAGCAGCTTAAAAAATTGATAGATTTTTAAGAAAGAAGCTATTAGAATGTCACTGGTCTGGATCTCAATTTTATTTCCAATAGCAGGGTCATTAATTATTTTCCCCTCTCTCTCTAGCTTATTTTCTGTATATTCCAAAGAAGTTCAGTAAGCATCAGGGTTCTGAGCACACCATCAGGTACAGGTTTATGTACGTACACTCTTCTCTAGATCTTATGGGATCTACTGTATAATCTAAAAAAATTATGTATAGTTCTTCATTGCTTAAGCTCTAAAGAATAAAATGCAAACCCTTTGATCTGGCATTAAAAAACACTCAACTGGCAAAATCTGATCCCAGCCATCCTTTCTAGATTCACTATCCTCCATTCCAAATACTCTATAGTTACAGAGCTTGTTTTGAATCTGCTCACACTAGTTTAAGACTCAGCTAGAGGGCCAGCTCCCTGAGGCTGGGCCTTGGACACTCCTAGTCCTGCAGCACCTACTGGTCATTTTAGCTAGGCTGGCCAAGCACCTCTTACCTTGACACAATCTAGACAAGAGTGAGGATTCAAAATTCTAATGGGAGTGGTTCCAATTCCAGGTAAGATGGAATGAGCACACTCCACCCTGTGTCTCCCACTGAATGCATCTATAAAACATAACACATAGATCAGCTATTTGAGGACTTGAAAAAGAAATAGTAGCAGGCAAGAAGACCAGCAGAAGACCACCAGAATTCAAAGTACCACTGAACCAGTGTAAGTTTACATTCTGGATTTTTATCCCGGACATTGTGGATGGTATTTTGTATATACTCTGAATTGTTTTAATCCTTACAAAAAAAAAAAAATTTTAGTAGGCAGTTAATTTTTTTAGACTTGTGTTACAGGCTTTGTCTCTTTTTTTTGTGGGTGGCCATCAAATCTCAGTTCATTTCTTTAAGCCTCTGAGTTTGTCTTGTGCATGTGGGGTCAGGAGCTAGCTCAAGGCTTCACATACAGAAGTAGAAACATCCTTTTTATGGCTCTCTCCCTTCCAGGATTCCCCCTCACTTTCCAGGTATGGCTGCTACATGCTTTTTACCTCTGGTTCTTCCAGCCAGAAAAATGATGGCAGGATTTCTGTTACAGTTTTAGCTGCTCATGCACTTTGTGACTGTGACCCACTGTCTAGGTCAAGACACACACACACACACGCACACATGCACTCACCCATGTGCTAATTGCTTCTTTGGATTTTGACTTCCCTCCACAAGGGTCTGCATTTACTTACTCTTCAGAATCCTCACACAGTTGTTTATATTTTGCTCAAAATTTCTAATTATCAGGATGAGACTGTTTATAGCAATCTTCTAACATAACTATTTTGTTTGAAACATAAAAATGTATTGCCCGTGTAAAAAATTACAATATAATTTAAATCAATATCTGGCAATAGTCAGCTTCTTAAACTGGGTAGTTTTGACATGAATGTGTTTTATAATTACTTTGTATGTTTTATATCTTTTGTCTGCATAATACACTTGACAATTTTCTAAAAATGAGGTCCTTTGGTCCTTCATAACCAAAACTTAAGCTCCTCACTTAACATTCATCCTGTGGAGGGGCACCTGGGTGGGTCATTTGGTTAAGTGTCTGACACTCAGTATCAGCTCAGGTCATGATCTCAGGGTCATGAGATTGAGAGCCACACTGGGCTCTGGGCTGAGCGTGGAGTCGGCTTGAGATCCGGCCCTCTTGCATGTGCCTGCTCTAGATCTCACTCTTAAAAAAAATTTTTTACCCTGTAGATAATACTGTTATGAAAATAGCATATTTGTAGTATTTCAATAATATCTGAATGGCTAAAATTTAATAAAAAGATAATCCCATCAACTGTAAAAGTGAGTACATTCTAAGAACATAAAGTCTCACATGGGCAAGGATAACTTAGTTTCAAAGCCGGTTCAAGCAGGCAAACAATCCCCTGCACTATTTCATGGTAGCAGAGCCCACACCTTTGAACAGAGATCTTCATTCAAATCATAACTCTACCTCTTACTAATGCGTGACCTTGGGTAAGTTACCTCAGCTTTCCAAGAGTGCTTCCTTATTGTAAGATGGACAAAATATAGTACCTACCTCTCAGGATACTGGGTGAAGTAAGCAATGAATGAAGAGCATTCAGCACACAGTGCTAGGTACCTATAAAATGTTCAATGAAAGTTTGCTGTTATTAGTAGCAATAGTGAGATTTTCTTCTGAATCCCACAGGATTTCCACGACTTATTTATTCAATTACTAATCTTCACTTGATGTACTTCCACAAAAACAATTTGAGTTCATGTTCCTTCACTGCCAGGAAATGAACAACTTTCTACAGTTTAAAATTCAACGTAATACTAAAAAGGTAAGTTTTAGTTGAATGCACCCTCTAGTGGTATACATTATGTGCAAGTACCTGGCTTCTACAAAAGAAAACCTTTATGAAATGTCCCTAGGTTGGTGCTTAGAACCTGAAGCCAACTGGTTGAGAACATAGTATGAAGTGGATAACCATACAACGTTTAGGAAGCTCCCTCTCTTCAAGAGCTGGAGGAATTTTTTTATCTTTTACAACTTCCCCCACCATAAGACCGAAGATATTTGAGATATTCACCATACCAAATCCCATTATTCCTACAGCATTGACTTTAATCTTTCCTCCTAAAGAAAATCAGGTCACTTCCTAGTTTGCTTTAACAAGCATTGCAATGTACTTACTCCTCATTTAACAAAAACATACTGAGTACCAACTATATAAGAGGCAACAGGAATGCAATAAACAACTTATTACACAATTCATTATTTGGGTGGCAGGGGAGGGGAATAGGAAAGCTTACTTAAGAATAAAATGTGAAAAGCCTTTAAGGGTAAATACCTTAGCTGAAAGAAGAAAGACTGCGGTGCAAAGACAACAGCTATAAAGGCCTGAAGATAGCGAGGTACACGCAGCATTTGAGAAACTGAGGAAAGTCTCCTGGTCAAAAAAGGGGAGATTGCGCAGGGTGAGACTAGTGAAGTAGGGAGGTATTTAATACCAAGTTGAGTTTGAAGTTCATCTTAAGAACAATGGGAGGGGTGCCTGGGTGGCCCAGTGTGTTAATCGTCTGACTTTTGATTTCAACTTAGGCCATGACCTCAGGGTCATAAGATTGAGCCCTGTGTGGGACTCCACGTTGGGCATGGAGCCTGCTTAAGACCCTCTATCCCTCTGTCCCTCTTCCCCCCCACCCCCACCCCGATGTGTGCTCCTTCTAAAATAAAAAAAGATGTTTAAAAAAAGAAGAAAAAGAGCAATGGGAAACTATGGAAGGGATTAAAGTAGAAGGGTAACAATTTGATTTTTTTTTTTTTTTTTTTTTAAGATTTACTTACTGATTTGCTCAGGAGTGGGAGGGGCAGAGGCAGAGAGAAAATCTCAAGCTGACTCCTTGCTGTGCGTGGAGCCAGACAGGGCTCAGGACTGGATCCCAGGACCCTGAGATCTTGACCTGAGCAGAAAGCGAAGAGTCCGCGCTTAACAACGGCAACACCCAGGCGCCCCTAATTTACACTTTCAAAAGTTCACTTCGCTAAGGCATGGAAATGGATGAGGGAGTGGCGTAAAAAGTAGATGCCCAGACCAGCTGCCAGTAATCCAGGTGAGATGGGATGAAACCTGAGACAGAGGTAGCAGTGGAGATAAAGTGGAAAGATAGTTAAGGGGCAAGATGGCTTGACCATAATGATGGTAATGAAGTAGCGACCTTGGTGAACTGAGTGATGTGATAATGCCTTTTGTCCCTACTAAGTACAACTGGTGGGGGTAGCTGTTTGAAGAAGATTGAGATAATGAATTAAATGAGGGTTTTCGTCTTAAAAAGACAACATTCTTTGGCCACAAAGTATAATTACTTCAATTGAAGGCTTAACCAGCATTGGGCAGGAGGATCACGAGGCACCAACTCTCCACCCAATAGGGCCCTAAATGTCTTTTTTTAGATTTCTAGGAGAAAGACCCACTACTACTGCGCCAAGACTTTTACCTTACATCTACCTGGAAAGCCCTTAACTCATTCCCGCCCCAAATTTGATAGATTTTTGTTTTTAGAAGTACAGTTCAAAGGTCACCTTCTCAAATCTTTCCAGTGTTTCCCACACCCCCATCCTGCCGTACAACTCTTCCACTACACTGTGGGTTCCAGACAGCACGGATTAAGCACTCTTCATCTCTGTGTCCCCGTTGTGCAGCACTGCACCCTTCAAACGCTAGGCGCTCCACAAATACTCAGCCGCATTTACCGGCGCAGGGCAATACTCTAGCTTACGCCTCCGACACCAGCTTTGCCTGCCGGAAGTGACGCGCTGTCGGGGACAACGTATTTCCGGTCCCGAGTGCCGACTCGGTCGCCGGGGGCCGGGCTTCTCTGGCTCGCTAACTCAACTGCCGTGGAGGATTCGTGCGCGGTAAGCGGTTACGAACGGCTAAGCGAGATAGGACCCTGGGACCCCCAGATGCTGTACAGTCCTCCCGTTCGTTCGCAGGGACCTGGCGGGAAGGCACAGCGACTGACTGGTAGGCCCCCAACAGCTCTCAGCGCCAGATGGGGCTGGAGTGCCGGGATGCGAGGCCCGCCGAGGGCGCCGTCGCGGGGACCGGTCTCAGCTGTCGGGTGCTCGCCGCCTGGGCTGGCGCATCCAGCCCCACTGGGACCCGCCGTGGGAGTGGGCTCCGTCGACTAGATCTTGATACTCAGAGCTTCCCCCTTCCCTGGTACTCAGCGGAAGGACAATCCACCTCTTGAACAGCTCCAGGCCCTACCGTGACAGTCGCAGGATCTGCAGTGATGAGTGTGCGCGCGTGGTGTAGAAGTGCTGGGTCGCGTCTCACCTATTCATTGGCTCCGCCCTTCAGCGTGTGTTGCAGGATGTTTCTAACGATGAGAGCTGAGGTTTTAACCCTGGTTGGTACACGGGATGCCTCCCTAAAGGGGGCGCGGCTTCATAATTGCAAATGATTTGAAACCACTGGGCTGGTAGTAGTTTATACTGATTAGTAGAAGACCCAGCATTATCACGTGACCGTAAACACTTGTGTATATTTTACTTATCAGTCTGCCGGGAAGAGTTGTAATGACAAACTTTGCGTCAAAGGACAGGATTTCTGAATAGTTAATTTGCTATGCAAATTGTTTTCACTGAACTAAGCAAGAAGATGGGAAGAAAGTAGCCTTGGGATTTACAGATATGAAACAGCCAGGAAAACTGCAGAATATGGGAAGAGTAACTTCATTCACTGTATTACTTTGTGATTCAAATTTTACAAAGTAATTTGGTTACTTCATGAATTGTTTTACACTTTTAAGCATTTATATACGTGTTGTTTTTGTTTTACTGGTGTGGTAGCTTTTCTGGTAAGGGCTAGATTTATAGGCATATCTATGCAGCATATTATAGAATTAAATATACAAATACCTAAATGATGGGGCGCCTGGGTGGCTCAGTTGGTTAAGCGACTGCCTTCGGCTCAGGTCATGATCCTGGAGTCCCGGGATCGAGTCCCGCATCAGGCTCCCTGCTCAGCAGGGAGTCTGCTTCTCCCTCTGACCCTCCCCCCTCTCATGCTCTCTCTCTCTATCTCATTCTCTCTCTCTCAAATAAATAAATAAAATCTTAAAAAAAAAAAACAAATACCTAAATGATGTAAAAAGTGTTTTAATAATTAAGACTTTAATATATGGGCATAATGTGATACAGTGTGTATCTTTAGTGTTTGTTTTTTTTTAATGGTCACTAACCAGCCATGCTTGTCTTAAAGCTTTATAAGATACTGCTGATGAAATCATGACCAGGTGGGCACGAGTTACTACCGCACATAACAAGAGACCTTTGACTGCAACATCATGGGAGGACATGAAGAAGGGGTCCTTTGAGGGAGAAGGCCAAAATCTATCAAAGAGTAAACAACTTGAAGCCAAAAGGCTCTCTGTTAGAAATGATGCTCCTCAAGCAAAACACAAAAAGAACAAAAAGAAAAAGGAGTACTTAAATGAAGATGTAAATGGATTCATGGAATACCTAAGACAAAACTCACAGATGGTTCATAATGGAGAGATGATAGCAACAGACAGTCAGGAGGTAAGGGAAGAAATTGCAGTTGCTTTGAAGAAAGATAGTCGACGGGAAGGAAGAAGATTAAAAAGACAAGCAGCAAAGAAAAATGCAATGGTAAGATCATTACTTCTACCGAAACGTTACTTTATATAGGTCATAACTATTATTCATATACTCACACATGTATATTCTAGCAGAGTCTGAATGCTCTTGCATACTAGATTTATAAAGCATCTTTTTGAGGGCTAATAATAACATTAGGACTTTTTTTTAGCACTTCCTATATGCTAGGCACTTGATGTACTAATTATCACAATAACACTGTAAAGATGGTAGCATTATTCTCCTATGGGGAGAAAAGACTGAGGTGTAGACAGGGTACCTTGCTGATAGCCCCTCAGCGAGTATAGTAGCAGAGATGAAATTCAAACCCAGAGTTTGTCTGACTTCAGAACCTGTGTTCTTAGTCCTGCCTTCCAATAGCTTCTTTTCAAACAGCCATTTAAAAAAAAAAAAAAATCAAAGTGAGGAGGAGGGTTAAGTGCAACAGGTTAAATATGTCTGGTTCCCTTGGAGAGGATATTTTGTTTTTATTCATGAAAAACTGAGGCACAGGAATGAGATCTAGTAAGAATCACACTAGTTAGTAACAGAGCAGAGTAATAAGAGTTAAAACCCCTTGGGTTTGTCCTTCCCACCTCCATACTACTCTCAGAGGAATGTTAGGGCTTCAAGTTGATTTCTATGCCTAGCACTAGATTTTTAAACTGTCAGACATAGGAAATGTAATACTTCGTATAATTCTTTCCCTTCTCTAAGTGAATTTTCCAAGTCTTCTAGTAAGATACATAAAAATCAGTATTATCATTTTACACCTTCATTTTTATTTGCAAGATTAGTTTTATACATATTTGCAGATAATTATTTAGAGATAATGCTGATCAAACATTCCTTATGGATAAATTTGGATAGAAAAGGTAATCATTTTTATTTGGATCAGGATAGTTTTGTTTAAATTGTACAATTATTTAAAAATATTTTTTTTATCTGGGCGCCTGGGTTGCTCAGTCAGTTAAGCATCCGACTCTTGTGAGGCTCAGGTCATGATCTCAGGGTTGTGCGATTGAGCCCTGCATTAGGCTCTATGCTCACTGAGGAGTCTGCTTGTCCCTCTCCTTCTCCTCCCGCTCATGTGTGCTCACACTCTCTCTCTCTTTCTCTCTCTCAAATAAATAAAATCTTAAAAAAAAATTTATGTTCATTTAACTCAAAGGTAATGTAACTTAAAGATAATTTCACTGACATAGGCAATATGATGAGTTGCATATTATTTGAAAAAAATTAATACTGTGACCTTTTAAGAGTTTTGTATTTGTAATTAAAGGAGAAAGACATTGGTTTTCAAGAAAAAAAATGAATGCTTTATATTAAAGCATATACTTTAAATAGTATATAGCTTGTTTTCTCGTTTTTAATACCTCATTCTAAGTATCAGTTTTTTTTTAAGATTTTATTTATTTATTTGACAGAGAGAGACACAGCAAGAGAGGGAACACAAGCAGGGGAGTGGGAGAGGGAGAAGCAGGCTCCCCACAGAGCAGGGAGCCCGATGCGGGGCTCGATCCCAGGACCCTGGGATCATGACCTGAGCCGAAGGCAGACGCTTAACGACTGAGCCACCCAGGCGCCCCTAAGTTTCAGTTCTTAATTGCTAACAAATGAAGATAATTTATGAAGTCCCATCTACATGAAGATCAGGTTTTAAAGGTAAAAACCTGGGGTGCCTGGGTGGCTCAGTCAGTTAAGTGTCTGACCAGCTCTGGTGATGATCACAGGGTCCTGGGATGCAGCCCGCCTCTAGCCCCACCTCAAGCCCCCTCCCATGGACCACCCCCACCCCAGCCCAGTGTAGGGCTCTGCGCTTAGCAGGGAGTCTGCTTGTCCCTCTTCCTCTCCTCTGCCCCCCACCTTGTGCACACCCTCTAGCGAATAAATAAATAAAATCTTTAAAAAAAAAAAACAACATGTAAAACCTAGTCAGTGAACTGTCAGGTTACTAGAGACCATGCTGACTTCACCAAGACTTCAAGTCTTATTATGGTGATCCAGTTTTTAGCCATAGCTTTTCTTGAACTTGTATAATAACTGCATTTTCTTTGTTTGGACCAGCTCATTCTAAATGTACAAGTTAGTGAATATTAAAGGGACTCATTCTTTTCCAGTATGTTATGAAACAGGAGAAAAAGAAAGTGAGGTCACAGTTGCAAAATATTGTATGTTTGTTTTTTTTTTTTTAAGATTTTATTTATTTGACAGAGAGCGAGAGCAAGAACACAAGCAGGGGGGAGTGGGAGAGGGAGAAGCAGGCTTCCTGCTGAGCAGGGAGCCCGATGTGGGGCTGGATCCCAGGACCCTGGGATCATGACCTGAGCCGAAGGCAGACGCTTAATGACTGAGCCACCCAGGCGCCCCAAAATATTGTGTTTTGTCTGTTTAATTTGCTTTTTAAAAATCCCGTGCTTATTTTGAAAAAAAATTTTCAAAAAAATTTTTGAAAAAACTATTTGTTATCCAAGAAATATATATACCTTTTTCAGTTTAAATAAAATAGCTAAATATCTTCGAGTATCTACCATGTTTGATTATGACTACTGTTCTCATTCATTGCAGCGATAACTATTCTCCTTGCCAGGTAGTATGTAAAGCAACCAAATCATTGTTTAGTGTGATGTTGGAGCCAAATATTTCATCTTAGAATTATTCCTTTAAAATGTGTTGTGTACATATTCTAAAAATGAAACACCTAATTCTGAATATTAAGGAATATGTATTAAAGATATAAAAACTGTAAGATACATTATTGGTATGAAATATAATTTGAGTCATAACTTAAATGGATCATTTGACTCAAATTTATTCAAATATATGAACTTTTTAAGTACTAGTATTAATTATGACCAATAATTTTTGGTCATTTTCTGTTTTCCACAGAAAACTCAGTTTTTCTAGTGGAGATATTCCCATTAATGAAATAAATAGTCCATATTTGCTTAATTCATTTAAGCAGTTTCTACGAAACCATTTTTAACTTTGTGTCTGAGATTGATGGATTTATGGATTGAGGGTTTTCAAAAGCACTGAGACTGTCTGATGGAGATGACATTTTTTATTGTTTAGGAATGTATGAGACAACTTTTTTCTATAGATAAAATATTGAGATTTTTTTAAAAAGAGCTAGATAACAAATGGGAGACGTTTTAAAGATATTTTTGATAACAAGAATTAATAAAGCCAATGTAGTTTTGTAATTTGGAAACTCACATTTTGTTTCCCCAGGTATGTTTCCATTGTAGAAAACCTGGCCATGGGATTGCAGATTGCCCAGCTGCCCTTGAGAATCAAGATATGGGCACTGGAATATGTTATCGGTGTGGGTCCACAGAGCATGAAATAACCAAGTGCAAAGCCAAAGTAGACCCAGCTCTTGGTATGTTTTCTTTCTATTGGTTTTTTATTTGGTTAATGTCGGAAGTGGGGTTTTTTTTGGACAGCTGAGTTTGTCATGAACATGGCACTTAATATTTTGAAATCAAGGTTTTGAAAAAATAAGGGTTTTTTTCCCCCAGAGTGTTTAAAGTAATATGAATTATGTAACTTGTTCTGTACTTAGCCAACTTACCAGGAACTGTTGATCCTTACAGGTGAATTTCCTTTTGCAAAATGTTTTGTTTGTGGGGAAATGGGGCATCTGTCCAGATCATGTCCTGATAATCCCAAAGGACTCTATGCTGATGGTGAGTACTGTTACCCTTACATGTCAAAAAAGGTGAGTTATCATGCAGAGTTGTGATTTATTTTATTTTTTTATTTTTTAATTTTTTAAAGATTTTATTTATTTGACAGAGAGAAACATAGCGAGAGAGGGAACACAAGCAGGGGGAGTAGGAGAGGGAGAAGCAGGCTTCCCGCTGAGCAGGGAGCCCAATGCGGGGCTCGATCCCAGGACCCTGGGACCATGACCTGAGCCGAAGGCAGACGCTTAACGACTGAGCCACCCAGGCGCCCCGCAGAGTTGTGATTTAACTTAGACTCTTAATCAGCTCTTCAGTAAATTCTTGAACAAATAAAAACACCTTAAGAATTTCAATTTTTATCAAACTCTATTCTATGTACTGGACTTTATGTGTAATATGACGATATATTAATTAAGTCAGAAAAAACTAAAGTGTATATTTCAAGCTTTGTGCTTGTTTCAGCATCATTTGTGAGAGTATGTTATAAATATCTACTTTTAGGGCGCCTGGGTGGCTCAGTCAGTTAAGTGCCTGCCTTTGGCTCAGATCATGATCCTAGGGTCCTGGGATCGAGTCCCACATCTGGCTCCCTGCTCCGCGGGGAGCCTGCTTCTCCCTCTTCCTGCCCCCTGCCCCTGCTCATGCCCTCTTTCTCTCTCCTAAAAAAAGAAAAAGAAAATAAATATCTATTTTTAAAAACAACAGAAGCAAAGGGGTTATATCTCAAGCTAAGATTTAAAAAATAGTGTTGTGAATTTAATCACAGGCTAGCATACCATTTTGGATAGACGGGCTGGTACACTCTTCAATATGTGTAGTAATCTTTGTTTCTGAATTCCTTGGTTAATAGTCTAGCATGGGATCATGTAACTTTCTTGTCTTTAGCTCAACTAACATCTTAAGCTCCTTAAATAAAGTCTGTGATGTCTAAAGCTTAAAGGAGGAAATTTTCTGTTACTGTAAGGTGTTTATGTGATAGCTGGTTCCATCAGGTTCCAGACACCTCTTGGGTGTCACGTCCTGGGTTCCATGGAAGAAGTCCAGTGAAAAGGTGTAGCTTTTGGAATCAAGCTGACTGGTTATAGCTCCAGTACCACCACTCACTAGGGTGACTTTGGCTGAGTTATTTAATTTCTCTCAGCTCAGCTTCCTCGCCTGTTAAATGGAGATGAAAAACTGTATTTCCTTGATTCTAAGATGTACATTTTTTCACATTTTAATGTCTCTGAACTCAAAATGTATCTTACCAGTGGTGAGTGCCACGTAATTGGCAGGTTTTTTTTTTTTTCTGAGAGGTATGTAAATAATGATACATCTTATAATCAGTGGTGTCTTAGATTTGATGAATTATGGTATCCACCTTGAAGAGCTTTGAGAATTAAAATAGATTGTTCAGAGTGCTTCTCCTATTTCACTCTGGCATCTACAACAGTAAAGAAGCTGGCCCTGGAAAATGCCCAAAGGTGCCTCTCAGCTTTGAACTTATGACACAGGTCAGATGACATGACTAAAGGACAAAGATGGCTTTGCATGGTTATGCAAAATGACTACATATTTTTGAAAAATGCAGCAAAGGAAAAAAATCACATAGAAGTGAGAATTCAGCCAGGTTTACATCCTATAGGGTCGTATTTCTGGGTAAGTCACTTCACATTATGAGCATGTCACGATAATGCTTGACCATTAAGTAATAGTGTTTGACCATTAAGGGAAAGACTAATTTTAGAAACGACGTGTGTTTTAATTCATGGTCCTGGAATGTTGCTTAAAGTAGGCAGACAGGCATTTTTATTAGGGTTAGGGCCTGGCAGATAGAAGGCACTAGAATGAAAGTGAATTTCATTCCTTTTGTCACGGCTCACCCCCATCTGACCTGTACAGATGAGCAGTGGGGCAATGGCTCCTAATCTTTTTTGGGGTTGTTGATCATTTGATAAGAACTATGGACGTCCTCCTCCAAAAATGCATCTGAACACCACTTTTGCTTACAGGTTCAACAGTTCACACATCTTTGCCTCTCTAACCATGGTTAAGGTCTTCTGTGCAGTGGCTCTTGGACACTCCAGAACACAAGTACCTTCTTCCGTTATAGCTCTCCTCTCTTTCCCTCTTCTCCCCTGAAGGCCAGGTACAAGACATGCTGTGTAGGGACAGTTTAGTGCTCTGTGGGATCCAAAAGCCTGCCTGGGGAGTGGACTTACTAATAGGAATGGTGGCACCTACCTATGTTCCTGTTTCCACCTCCCTGTGCACCTGACAAGGCTGTGAGGACCAAGGAAGATAAGAAAAGTGCTTTGAGACATTACAATGCCTTGTAAGTATGAGAGGTTTTCAGTGACTTTGCTCTTTTAATAGGTGGTTGCTGCAGACTCTGTGGCTCCGTGGAACATTTTAAGAAAGATTGCCCTGAGAGTCAGAATTCAGGTGAGTTCTCTGGGCCTCCATTTAGAAGGCCTGAGGTGATTATTCTGTGTTTCTGCTGAATTTTGTTACTACTAACTCACTGAGGTACCGCTGATTTTAAGGCAGCCTGGTTTCCTACTGCAATGACAACCTAATCATTTCTCTGTCAGGAGTAGATGCAGTAGTAACTGAGCATTAGTAGCTGGTACTATCAGGTGGGGAAAAGGTGACCACTAAGCCCTAGAGGGCCCTGATTTTATAAAGCATCTTATACACATTCTTATTTGCCAACTAATGAATTTAACAATAGAGCCAATTCTGTTACTAACAGAAAAATATTGATTCATTAAGAGAAAATAGTATGAAAATAACTCAATATTTTTATGATTGAGCATTCTCACATATGGTTTGCTTTATCTATACCTAAAGGATTCAGAATTGGTTGCAAGAACTTCCAAAAATACTAAAATTGTGTTAGCTACACATCAGCTGGCCAGTTGTATTTTCTTCCTAATGAAATACTACCGTTGGTCATCAAAAACTTCAAAAATGTTCACTATACCTATGTGAGGGAAGTGGAGACCATTATTATATTAGTTTACCTGGATTGGAATGATGATAATCTTGAGTGAAAGAAAGACAGGAGGGTAGAAGTAGTGCTTCTTAGGGAAAAAGCACATTTCTTTTTCTCTCAAATAGTCACAGTACGACACAAAGAAGTCTGCCCATTCTTACTTCCTACCCGAACATTTCCCTTTGAAAACCCAGAGTTCTTGTTTATGCTCTTATCTAGATTGTAGGCAGTGAGACTGAAATGATGGAAGTGGAATTTGAATTCTCCCTCCTGGGAGGATTGCCACTTCCCGAATGACAAGACTGAAAAGCAGATGTTGTATAATTTCACAGGTGGAATCTTGTGCATTTAAAACCGATGCCTCATAAGTCCTACTGTTTATAGATTCTTGGAATTCATTGACTCTATAATGATGAACTCTGGGAAAGAATGAAAGAGCTTTCTCATCAGTTTGTGCATTGCAAAGCAGTTGCTGCATTTCCCTAATTGGGAGAGAAATTGCCTGTGGTACTCTGAAATCAAGGGTTATAATCAATTACAGGATGCTCACTCTTCTTTAGTGATGGAGTCTTCCCTCCTTGTGATTATTCATGTCAAAACTAGTTCCTTTGCTAAGCCAGTACCAAACTATGGGGATGTATTTGATTACCATTTTTCTTACATTCTGACTTCCATCCCTTGACAGATCGAATGGTCACAGTTGGTCGCTGGGCAAAGGGAATGAGCGCAGACTATGAAGAAATTTTGGATGTGCCTAAGCCACAGGAACTCAAGACAAAGATACCTAAAGTTGTTAATTTTTGATAATGATTAGTACTATCATTAGTTACCACCTCATTGTTAAACATTCTGAACCGGGCATACTTCACAAATTGGAGCTGGGCTCCCTTGGACACCTGTTTTGTAGATACCAGTATGATCGGGGAATGGTCACATCGTTTCCTGAGTGCTGTCATTAAAGAGTGCTTCTGTCACCGGAGAAAATCACTGAAGAAAAGTAGAAGATGTTAAAATTGGATTCTCTAAAAGAACATTTTTAACAGACAGAACTTAGGTATAACTAAGTGGTTATATGCCTGATTGTAACAATCATCTTTCTTTTAAAAACCATTCATTAATGTGAACCACCCCTAAACAAAGTATAACTGCTTTGCATTTGGAATTGAATTTTTGGTTATATTGTTTTCTTGGTTCAAAATAACAATTTATTATTAGGAATTTATAAGTTGCCACAAAATCTACTGTATTTTTAAAATATTTAATAAAATTTCATTTGCTATTTACTTATTTTTCTGAATACCTTGTTCTGGATTGTACTAGCCATTGTCTGTTTATATCTGTGTACAAACCCTTTGGAAACACCATCTTTTGTGAATTCTAGATGAGATTAATTTTGGTTAATGTTTGTTTTAGTTTTGACATAAAGAAGTACAAATTATTGAGGTAAAATAGAAGAATACCTTAACAGCAGCTCTTTGCTCTTGATTTTCAAGAGACATTCTAGCCAAAATTTAGTTTGGGGTATTCAACCAGAATGATGGCACTTAACAGAGTGTATTTTACACTTAATAGCATTTTGTTCACATGTCTTAGATGCGTCCAGGTGAGATGCAAGTATCACCATAATAGAACACTAATCAGAGACCCATTAGCTTCTTTGATTTGATGAATACATGCATACTTAATACATATATTTCACAAGGCTTAGGGCTCCCATTGTACTGTTTAATGGAATGACTCTAGTGGATTATGTGTTTCATTTGGAATTTTACCTGATTGGATACATTTGTAACTAAAGGAAACAGCTGTGATTAGTCACTGATGCTTCAAAAGCAAAATATTTACCAAATAAAAGAAACACTTTTCTCTGTTTTAATGTCTGCATAGCTCAACAGTTCTAGTCCTAATAGGAGCTGTTCTTTTATTTTTGGTAAGAGAGGAAAACACGACAGAATACAGCTCAGCATCCCAGAACTTAAGGAAATGAGTGCCATTTAAAAGAAGTCACACAAGTCGTGCAGCTGGAAGAGGACAGCAGTGCTGCCTTAGACATTTAGTCCAAACATGCCCAGATTTATTTCACCCGTCCTATCAGGTGCCAAAGACTCTGGAGAGTCAAAAGCTTCCTCAAGTGAGGAAGGCAAACATTAAATTTATTTATGCACTATATATTTCTCCAGTCCCTGCTATGTTCCTGGTACTCTTTTAGGCACTTGGGATTGTGGCCATGATAAAGACAAACAAGGCCACGTGCATTCTAATGGGGCTTTAGGATGGAGAGGAGACTTGGGGGGAAAATACATATCAGAGATATCAGTATATCAGAAAAATATCAGAGATATTTGATTACATTTTAAAAGTGTTCTGTTGAATCCCCTAGGACTTAGTCATTAGCATTCTTCCTTCAGTCCTCTGGAAATGCCACCTCTTAAAAGCTTATCTTTCACTTTTCCGTGGCTGAGTCCTAAATCCATCTGCCCTAATATCTCTGGTTTCAGTTCCTCCTTGGATGGTGTTTCACCAACACCTCAAGTCATTACTGCAGTAATTTTCAAAAACATATACATTCAAAGACCTATGATAGGCAGAAGTTAGAAACGTCTCAACTACAGGAGAGGTTTGAAATTTTACCATACAAAATTTTAGTGTAATGTAACCCCTTTATTGCTGATTTTTTTCACCTTTTTTAAAATCTAAAAATATCCTCAAAAATCTATCTACTTCTGAAATGTATAGTCATTTAAACCTGCATATCCACTCTTATTGTACATCAGTGTTAATTCATAAAATTGGAGCACAGTCTGAAATTCATGTAAATGAGAGCCTGCTGACATGGAATAAAAATAATTAACAACCAGACCTAGGCTGGGTGAATGGATGGGCTTGGGGGGGTGGGTAGGCAGGGGAAGCATGGGTAGAGATTTGACATACAGACGGCAGGATGTACCTAACCTCTTAAGTGCTCTAAACTCTAATGGAGAAGTCCTTCAACTTTTAAATGTTGTCCCGTAGAGGAGGCCAACTTGCCATGTGCTGGTTTGTCTTATGAGTTAAGACAAATCACAGAGTAGAATAATGAATGTTGAAGTCTGGGGAATAAAGTGCTAATGTAATGGTTATGAAAGAAGAGCTCGGTTAATACTCTCTGTGATAACACATTTTGCAGGTACTTTTTCTGTGTATATATAGCAATAGATACTAAATTGGTCAGCCACCTTGAATATATATGAAATGACACTAGTAAAGTAGTTCCTATTACCAAAATTGATTGGATTCCATTATGTTTTAATGTCTTCCTAATTTAAAGCTCTAAAACATGTAATACATCTTGTCAGATGCTCCTGACATACGGATATCTGCCATATATGGAACCATCCCACACTATTAATCAACTGGCCAACTTACCATTTTTGATTTTATAAAATTTTAAACAGAACACATGTTTCACCTCTCTAGCCTAAAAATGCTTATGATCATTTAAAACCATATTTGTACCATTTTATAGTCCATACAAAATTGCATATGGGCCATTTCCACTGCCTGTGCCCCTGAAAGGGAGGAGAGCCACAGATGATCTAAAACAGTGTTAAAGCTCTTTTAATAATACGATCCAAATCACTGGTATTTGACCTGAGATGAATTTTATTTTTTAACCCCTTCCTGTGTTTTGCCTAGGCCAATATTAAATTATTTTGTGGCCCAAAACCTTGCCAAGTGTCAAGGCTAAGGGTACTTGGAATTAAAGGTGGGAAATAAAATTACAGGTAATTGGAAGTTTACCATTTAAAATCTGTTTATCAACCCATCATCAGTAGCATTCTCTATGAATTGTATACAAGAGGCTGCTGTCTCTTCGATGGATTTTGACCAGCCACCAAGATTTCCAGCAAAGTAAGGAGAGATGCTAGCAGAAATCTGGTTGAAGTAGGACACCTGTTTCAAAAAGGGAATACATTACTTCAGTTGTTTATTGACCTAGAGCTTTTTTAAAATTTTTTTTTAAGATTTTATTTATTTATTTGACAGAGCGCACAAGCAGGGGGAGCGGCAGGCAGAAGCAGAAGGAAAAGCAGGCTCTCTGTTGAACAAGGAGCCCGATGCGGGGCTCTATCGCAGGACCCTGGGATCATGACCTGAGCGGAAGGCAGACGCTTAACCAACTGAGCCACCCAGTCGCCCCAAGAGCTTTTTCAAGCAGGGATCTGAATCTTGTTGGTATAGGGGAGGCTATGACTCTGATCTTCTGGGGATGTTCTAGAATGGAACTAAAAGGATGACCTTAGGATTCCCCTGATGTGGACACACATTACAGAATTACAGTTAATTAGGAAATGTGGGTAAAAGATTTCTCTGTATCTGTCGGAGCAAATTAATGTGCAGATGTTTCATCAAACTTACGGTACAGGAACTGCTGTCAATAGCACGGATGAGAAATCCAGCACAGATGATTTCACTTCTGATGTACCGTGCAGAAGGTGGGACTGATGGTAGAATAACCGATTTCATTGCCACCGTGTACGTGTCACTGAAAAATAAAGGACATTCTCTAAGTTATTGTGAGAAATGAAGAAGAGTGGTTAGAAAATAAATTCCTGCAGTTAATTCAACTTATTTATACAAGTAGAAGTGAAACTATGGAGACCCCTCTTCTAGATGAGTGTTCCACATTCGAATACAGTCTCTATGGCCACATTCAAGTGTAGCGAAGGACAGTAAGGGCCACAGGTGTTTTCTGCCTAAGAATTACTTACCCTTTGCATAACTCCACAAAGCTGGAGTCAAGTTCTAAGCATGTTTTGTTATGCCCCAATGGGTTGTAAGGACCACTGTTAAAAGGTCCCTCCAGACCTTTTTATAAATAAATAACACTGATGTAAGCAAATGCATATACAGATTTTTGCATAAATACAATCATTTTATAAGTATTGGCCTATAATTTGATTTTTCACCTACCAGTAAATCTTTGGAGGTATTTCTCTATCAGTGCCTCTATAGCTACTTCATCCTTTTTAATGATGGCACAGTACTCTGCAGTATGGCTCTACCATAATTTGTAAGATGGACCTTCAGTTTATTTCTCTACCTTTTGCCAAATAAATAAATAAATACAGTGATACTACACTGAACGTCCATGTGCATTCATATTCACACATGTGTTTGATTTATTTCCGCAGGCCAGCTTTGACATTGGAAATGATGCTGGCCAGTTCCGGGGATAGCCCTTAAATGTCCCAGAAGCTTCTATTCCTTATTTCTTTGAATACATAGGACACTTGCCCTTAGAACATAGACACCGTGCCCCGAGAAGTCCAATGCCCACAGAGAAGTCAAGGACAAGCGCTCTAGTCAACAACCATAGCTGGCAGCCAGACATTTTGGATGTCTAGCATAATTGCGCCTTTGTAAATTCTAAACTTATTCTTGATGTTTTATTTGGCACACACTGCATTTTTACTGATGATGGAATATTCTAAAGGTTTGCTAACTATCAGTGTTACGTGTGCATACAGCAAAAGGAAAAGGAACTGCTTCAGGAATCGTGCACGGTGCTCTGCACACAGGTGGCATTTAATAGATGACTTCTTAGAATAACTAAAGGTCCAACTAGCAAAAATTCAGATGAACATCATTCAAGACCAGAAATGCCAATATTGCCTTCCTTATTTTCATATCAACTTTTTCATTCTGCTCTCTTCTACAAAACATTATTATAACAATTGCTTATACTCACCCATCTTTGAGAGGCCTTCTTCGTGATACAAGTACTACCAAGTCTTTGGGTTTGTCACCATTCACTACAGGACAAGTGATATAATATATCTGATCAGCTTCACTCACCCAGTCTATGACTTCGCAGGACCTGTGTAAATACAACACAGCAAAACAAAGGCGACACTTTTCTACCTGCTTGAATAAGGGATTCACTTCTTCTGTTTGATGTCTACAGTCACTCATCTGCTCACATAACCATCCTGCCAGCATTATTTCTCAAAGTCTGTCTCTAGAAAGCTGTTTGGTCAGCAGGAATAATTATGCATGTGATGGAGAGAATGGTGGCCGTATGATTCTAAGGTCACTGCCCTCAACACTTCGGAGAAAGGCATTTATAGTTGTTTTCCACAAAATTATTTCTCTCTAGGATCAGGTAATAATATCTGAAGAGTAGTGAATTATATGGACAGTCATCAAAGAAGGACTCTTAGATAACAGAATATGGTATACTGGAAAGAGCACCAAGTTCAGAGTCAAACAACTTGTCTCTGAATCCTAAATGTACACTTCATATCTACGTTATGTTAGGCAAATCACTTTATTATTATTTTTTTCATTTGTAAAATGTAGATGATAATACCTATGGGGTTATTGTGAGGATTAAATGAAAACACCTGGCACAGTACCTGAATCAAGGTAGGTACACAAGTAAGTTGAATTAGAATTCATTCATTCATTCCTCCATTCATTCAAGTTCAGTTTGGCTGGAAAGTCAGGTGACATAGAAAACAGTGCGAGAAACATTTGAAATGAATTAACACCAAAGCTTAGCCATTGTTCCTGCTTAAAGCTTTGTACTTATAGAGTATCTACAAATATTGATGCAAGAAAACTGTGAAGTATTTCCTCTTCTTTCAGAGCGTTTTATTATGATAGAATTAACCATGATGTATTATTTTGGCATCTATGCAAATGTAACACATGACCCCAGAGGTGTTTCACTTTAGCGGTATTAAATTGTCTATTACAGGATATTAATCATTATCAAGTATAGCCATCTTAAAGATGAGCCTCTACCTCATCAAGATTAGGAAGTAAATGGTAATGCTTAATATAATAGGAAGCCCATCTCACCAATCCCTCTCTTTCAGCAAGATGCCCAGTGAGGGCCCAGGTGCTATGGCCCCGGAGCTGGGACTCCTCGGAGGAGAAGGGGGCGTGGCCCGAGTGCAATCAGACCCAGTCGGTGTAGGTGACAAGGCGCACATCCTTGTACTCCAGGAAAGGAGTGAGAGTGGCAGAGATTGGATTGAGATGCAGGAGACAGGAAGTAACAGCAGGAAGAGACGTAGGCTGACAGGAGTGGGCCCTGATCAGACAGGGCAGGAAGGAATGCCTTGTACTTCAGTACTCACACAGCTGCCCTTCTGCTTCTCACCAGGGAATGCTACTTCACAGGAAAAGGAGAAACCGCTCATTAAATACCAAGAGTGGGAGGTGGGAAGGACAATTAGATAAACACTTCCTCAAGAGCAATGAAACTGTGTATTAAAGTACAAGGGTGTGGAGTTCAGAGCCTGATGGATCTGGGTTCCAATTCAGATTCGGTTGCTTAGGAAAGCAATCTTGGCAAGCCTCAGAACCTCTCTCTTGTTAAGTGGGAATAATACCAAGGGTGGAGTTGTTGGTAGGATTACAACAGATATGGGTAAAGCATGTCAACTCAAGAGAAATGATAAATAAATGATTCAAATAATTTTTGTTTTGTGTCTCTCAATAACACTTGATGGTTTTCAGTGCACAGCAAGTTTTAAAACATACTCTTTATTTAATAAACAATGGGTCACATGTTGGGCAGTGGAGATGAATTGCAATATGGAGGCCACCCTTTACATGATGTCATTTACATGACATTATTTAAGAAAATATTTTAAATGTATTCTTACACATAATGGGGGTCCCACAAAGGTCTCTTGGTAAAGTCAGATAAGAGATGATAAGTCACGTGTGCTGGTCTTTCCACATGCTTTTCAACCCAAACAGATAAAATGTCATGCTCTTCCAGGGTATATATTTTTATCTAAAAGATAATAAAAAAAAATTACAAGACAAAAATGGGTGTTTTGTCTTTAAAAACTACACACAGAGTCTTAGGTTGATTGTACTCGCTAAGGCATCTTGGCACCTGGATAACAATGAAGCCAGACAATGACAATTTCACTTCAAACACTTGGATGTCTAGAGCTGAGACCAGGATGTTATCCTCTGTGCCTTCTAAATAATATGGGACTTGAGTTATTTAATTATTGTGCAACAGTTTTCTCTTGAAAAATAAAAAAAAAAAAAGTAAGCCTTTCTCTTTTTATGTCTTTGTGATGTTTCCCTGCCTCTACCCAGCAACAACAGAAAATAGCATTAAGCTGATAGGCAAGTCAGTGCCTCATCTCCCTCCAAAGAACTTGGACACTTTCTTAGGATGTCAGGCATGCCAAGGGAACCCAGGAAGCAAGCCACCACCTCTAGAACCAACTCAACCTTTCAGAAGGGCTGCTGAAGTGCCATGTTTCTTCAGCATGAAGCATTCTTTCATTTGTGAATCACAAGGCCCATCCTCCTGAGAGGCCAATTCCTGGGTTTCTAATGTTATTCCTTACATAAGAGGACGCCTGTCTTGGGGAGCCATTTGACATATACTTAAACAATAACATATCCCCTGTTACCCCAAACTCTCCTGCTATAGCACTTTTGCTAATAATCAGAGATATGTGCTCAGCTAAGAGCACGTTTCTATCCTGCCCATTTTCTCCATCTCTTTCAGGGTGCTTTGAAGTTAGTGTTGAAATGTGCCATCTTATAATCATCCCCATGGCAACAAGCTGTGAGAAGACAAACAGAGGGTTAAGACTTCACTGCAGGAATCAAGCAGATGGACAAGTCAGGCTGTGAGGGAGAAAACCTTTATTTAAACATAAACATCTTCAAGAAGAGAATGAAGAAATAAGAAATCAACTAAAGGCAGCTTAGTAAGAAAAGGAGTGGCTATTTGTTTAGACCATTTTAGCTCCCCAACTGACCTTTGTGCTAATTAAAGCCACCTTTAAATGAAGCCCACAAAGGAGGACAAATCCTGGGCTGTGGACATGTATCAAACAGAAAGCCATGAATGGGGCTCCCGTTGGTGGCTGAGACTCACCCCAGCACAGTCATGCCTAACTTCGCCCCCTGTCCAGCAGGAGTAAAAAGACGGTCCCTGGTGTAAATCCTGAAGGACGTCATCTTATCAAACTTGGCGGCCGTGTGGCCCTAAGTCAGGTTTCTGGGGCTCTGCAGTCTCAGAGGAGGCAAGGGCAGGTGGCCAGGGTGAATTCCTTACCTTCTGTCAGATTTAGGCCTTGGGGCAGCCACCGTCTACACTGATGGACTCAGGGCAGGGAGGGATGTAATACTGGGCTGAGGGCTCACTAAGGGTTGAAGTGTGTCTCCTCAAATTCGTATGTTAAAGTTCTCTGAGTACTTCAGAATGCGACCTTATTTGGAAAGAGGGTCATTGCAGATGTAATTAGTTAAGATGAGGTTAAACTGTAGGAGGACGGGCCCCTCATCCAATAATGACTGATGTTCTTACGAAAAGGGAAAATTTGGAGGCAGGCATGCACACTGGGAGTGCACCATATGAAGATGAAGGCAGAAATCAGGTGACACATTTACAAGCCAAGGTCCACCAAAGATGGCCAGCAAAGCAAAGCAGCAGCGGCGAGAGGAGAGGCCTGGAACGGATTCTTTCTCACTTCTTCAAAAGCAATCAGCCCCGCCAACACCTTGATCTCAGACTTCCCGCTTCCGTAAGCGCGGACAACACCTTTCTGTACTTTAAGCCACCGGGTTTGTGGTACTGGTTACAACAACTCTAGGAAACTATCACAGCCCTTTCCCAGGAAGCTGCTCCCCAGGTTGTAGACACAGGCTTCCTGCTTCCTGAAGCCTCTGCAAACACCAAGCTGAGTAGCCGCCATTAACCTCTGCCCTCACAGAGCTCGCTAAACTTATCCGGCGCCGAGGACGTCATCGGCCGAGGGAATGGTATCTTGATCCTTCTCCCAGAGGTGAAGGCAGCAGAAAGTCCTTCTCATTGCTGTGCTCTGAGAATCAATGGCACCAGCGCGGACAAAGGCCGCGAGGAAGGGCGTCGGCTGGTCTGATCTCTTTAACCCCTAGTATTTTAGAAAAGCCAACTTCTGCTTAGTGGAAAAAATTCTCCAAGACCAACTCTTCAGGAGAACATGTTCTCTTTCACGCGCAGAAGAAAACAGGTTAAATTCCATCTGTAGCCAACTCAAACGTTTTTTATCGTTTGATGCCTGGCAAATTTTATTCTATGAAATGAAGCTTAAAGTGAGTAAGCTTGAAATTGCTAACAGTTCATACTGATATTGTTTTTTCATTCTAATAAGATTCTGTTTAATGGATCTGGATATCTTATACAAACAGCCGAAGAAAAAAAGAGTCTCATTTTAGAATTTTATACTATCTGTTGTTTTCGAGACAACAGTATGGGAAGGAGGACAAAACCATTTTATACAAGGCCTGGGTGGGGAGGGGAGGCTACTCTTCCTTGGAGGTGCCTGGGGAATGACCCCCAGGGGCTGGGGGAAAGAGAACTGCACAGGTGGAGCTCTGGGACCGGCCCCTCCCCAGCTTCAGTGAGAATAGCGCCCTCTGGTCAGTTTCCTGTGCTGGGTTTTTTTTCCATGGAAAGGTTTTCAAGTGGTCCTTGCCGTTCTGGCTTTCATCATCATCACTCTGTCAGGTCAGTCTCCTACCCATGCCGATTCCTACCCTGAGGACTTGGCTGGAGCTGCTCACTGCCTGGATAGCCCCTTTCACCCTCCAGCATCTACATAGGCCATCTGCAAAGAGGAAAGAATCATCCCCTCTCCAAAGTTCTCTCTAAATAACTGTCTTGCTTTACTTTGAACTGCCAAAGAGCTGACCTTTATGATTTAAATACAATTGCTCATTTGTTCATAAACTACCTGAAAATCATTCTTCCACTGTTTCACGTATATGTGTGATGTCGCCAAAATAGTCTACTAGCTCCTTTAGGGCCAGGGTGCTCCTTGCATTACTACTATTATTAATTCCATCACTGTACACAGAAATGAAATATGAGTTAAAAGAATAAGTATTGCCCAATTTAATTACAAATACCAGAAATCTTAGACTTTTGCCATTTAACTAATTTGTATCAACAATAAGTACAGATTTTTAGTGGGAGGGTGGGCAGCAAAGCAAGGTTTCTTGAGCAATAGCCAAGTGATAGTACAAAGCTCCCCAGGAGGGAGGGGACCTGAGAGGGTTGCCCAACAATAACTATGGATTTTAAAACCTGAAATGAGTATGATTCGTAACAGATAGTTTAAAAATTATTCAATGAAAAGGTGACAGAAAAAATTAAGCTGTATTTTAAAATTAAAACAATATAAAAGCTTTAAAAAGTAGGAGAGAAGAGGATAGCCTGGAAAGGAAAAAAATTCAAGTTTTATCATAAATATAATCTAAAGAACTGGAGGGCTTCAAATTCAACAGAAATGGCATAAGAAGGTTGCTATAATTATACGGTATCTTCTAATAAGTATCCGTACAAAAATTAAGAATTAAATATTGATGGCTCGCCTTAGATACTAACAAATGCAGCATTTCTTTGTTTAGGTTTATTTTGGCCCCAAACTCCCAAAGAACTGAAGTTTTTATATATTATACGGCTTCACAAAACATGCTGTCTTCCTTCAGTCCAGACGCACGTTGCCCTTTCCGATGCTGCTTAGATGTCAGCAACGAAGCAAGAAGCAGATTTCATACTAGTAAAAAGAAAACAAAGTCTTGAAGCATCTTTGATGTGGGGTAAAGAGAAAAAGATCATTTTTATAACGTGAAACCTATGTTTCGGCATCACTGAATTAGGCATACGTGGAAAGATAAGTGGATCCAAAGAGCATAAAGGGAGATCTTGAAAGGACTCAGAAGTGAAGACAAAAACACGATAAAAGCCAACAACCCAGAACAAAACACTGGCAAGAGGTCAAAGTTGAAAAGAATCAGTAAAGTAGTATCAGAGTTTGCTTCAATTTTAGGGTAAATGAGCATGTCATTTATTGTCCAGACTGGGGCACGGAGGCATTATTAGTAATTATGATAAGACAACAGATTATGATGGACCAGTCACTAATTAGGATGGGACAACCAGGACTGTCCCAGGAAAAGCAGGACATATGATCACCCTACTGTAGAGGCTTCACTGATGAAAACCAGTACACACTGAACGTGAGCACAGAGCTGGCATGACTGAGCACCTCCTGCGTGCCTGGCCCTGCTCTGATCTGGGACTATCTCTGGTGGTGACCTTACAGTCTAGTTAGTGTGGGCATCAGCTTCCACGGCTCTCTTAATATACCTCCGAAATTGGATAAAATTAGAATCCAAATGATACATGTGTACTTAAGTTTGATGACCCGCAAAACAGCATAAAAGGTGCTAAGAGAGATACCAAGAAGTGAAGACAAGGCTTCTTTCTTAAGTGTTTGTCATCTAGGGTAGGGAAAAAGACCATGTGTAAAAAGTTAAACTACTATGTAAGACATTGACGTCAATTCAGTGTAGCTGTGGAAGCAATGTCACAAGACGGTGCAGAATTAATTGACAAATTAATTCTGAAAAAGTAATTGCTAAGGGGGTTCCTACAGGGGAAGTTCTTCAGTCAGGGGTGATAGGAGTGGCTTCCCGCAGAAGCATTTCGTCTCGGGCCTTGAAAACCAGTTAGGACTGGGGTAGATGGAGAGGAGAAGGAGAGAGGAGTATTCCGGAATATGAGAACTAAGTTCAGAGGTAGGAATGTGTGGGGTTCACTGAAGGACCCCAAATCCACCAGCATGGAGGACTAGAGACAGCGCTGGAAAGATATCTGGCTCTTAGAAATAGTTTCCTAGAAAGGTTTTTTACCTTCTTTTTTTTTTTTTTTAAAGATTTTATTCATTTATTTGAGAGAGAATGAGATAGAGAGAGCATGAGAGGGGGGAGGGTCAGTGGGAGAAGCAGACTCCCTGCTGAGCAGGGAGCCCGATGCGGGACTCGATCCCGGGATCCCAGGATCATGACCTGAGCTGAAGGCAGTCGCTTAACCAACGGAGCCACCCAGGCGCCCGGTTTTTTACCTTCTTAAAAGCAGCAGCAGAAGCAGTAGAACCGCCCCCGCCCCCCACCACGACCACTTTCATTTGTGCCGGACAGCAGGTTGGGCATGTACCTGGATGCCTCCTACCTTTTCCACCGCACTGGTAACCTCCCAGCCACTTCTGGCTGCCAGATTGTTGAGAGCCTCCACATTGGCGTTACTCAGGGCTACCTAAAATACAAATATTGTAAAAGCCGAGGGTTCAACCCACAGATATGGGATCAAATAGTTTCTTTTCTTTCTTTTTTTTTTTTTTTTAAGATCTTACTTATGTATTTGTCAGAGAGAGAGCACAAGCAGGGGGAGCAGCAGAAGGAGGGAGAAGCAGCAGAGGGAGAGGGAGAAGCAGGCTCCCCGCTGAGCAGGGAGCCCAATGCGGGGCTCAATCCCAGAACCCTGGGATCATGACCTGAGCCGAAGGCAGAAGCTTAACCGACTGAGCCACCCAGGCATCCTGTGATCAAATGGTTTCTGCTTCGAAAATGGGAAATGTTAGAGCCAAATTGGTAATGCTGAGCTTAGAACTAAGCTATAGGTAACATAATTTCTGTCTCCAACTCTTAATTCAGAATTCAGACAAAATAACACGAGGCCTGCATGCTTTGCAAATTAGTGGCATTTTTTTTTTTAAAGATTTATTTATTTATTTGAGAGAGTGAGAGCGAGAATGAGAGAGAGCACATGAGAGGGGATAGGGTCAGAGGACGAAGCAGACTCCCTGCCGAGCAGGGAGCCCGATGTGGGACTCGATCCGGG
>NC_138375.1:85518793-85583675 GCF_054177405.1 Leptonychotes weddellii | reverse complement strand
ACTCCAGGATCATGACCTGAGCCGAAGGCAGTTGCTTAACCAACTGAGCCACCCAGGCGCCCCGCAAATTAGTGGCATATTAAGTGGTGTCCTGAGCAAAGACAACATTATATGACTTGGAATGAACATGTAATCAGAAAACTTGGATTTCCCTTTCTATCTTATGGTCAAAAACTTTAAAACGCCTAATACTTTATTGTTGTGTCATAAAAATGCAAGCTGGAAGGCATGTCATTCAGCACAAATCACTGAGACACCAGATCCCAGTGTCCTGCTGCCTGAATGTATCCGATGGCAGATCCTTCCAAGTCAGTTTTGGAAACTGCATGCAATTCAAACAAGGCAGGGAAGCAACTAGTTGGTAACCGCTTACTGACTGGTTTTGCTTCGTTTGACATGTCTGGTTGATATAATTCACCTTTTCATCTAACCTGTGCAGGCACAACCTGAATCAGTTAAACATGGGAACTGTCATTTTTTTTTTTTTAAAGATTTTATTTATTTATTTGACAGAGAGATAGAGAGAGAGCACAAGTAGGCAGAGAGGCAGGCAGAGGGAGAGGGAGAAGCAGACTCTCCACCGAGCAGGGAGCCCGACGTGGGGCTCGATCCCAGGACCCTGGGATCATGACCTGAGCCGAAGGCAGCCGCTTAACCGACTGAGCCACCCAGGTGCCCCGGGAACTGTCATTTTTATAATGATGTCATTTTCCATTTTTACAATGATGTGATTTTTACATGAAGAGCTCCAAATAATAAAACCATTACCTGGTTGCTTATGTCCCAGTGTACACAAAGTGGAACCTCTTCTTTGTGGGAAATAACGTATTTTCTGGAGAAAAATTAAAATGTTAAGCAACATGTTATAATAATGTTTAATAATAAATAAGTTTGCTTTCCAGCATTTAGCACACAACAGTAACCATGACACTTTCTTGAACTGAAATCAGCAGTTTTAAAAGTTGCTTTTTTTAGTAACAGAACAATCAGGAAGAACAATTTCTGTCACATTTAGCCTCCAGCCAGGAAACATCAGACCTTCTCATTTTACATTATGTGGGAACATAGACCCAGAGAGGAGCCCTTTGTTATATAATTTGTTAGATAAGAGAAGATAGCTTAAAATCCTTACACCCACATCCTTACCTGCCTAGGCGAATTCTCTTGCGGGCAATAGCTCCATGATACCGTCTAAAATCGTCCTTTAATAAAAAACAAAGTAAAATCAATATATTTCTAATATTTTGGTGCTACAATCCTTAAGTCTCTCTCGCCTAACTCAGTTGAAAGGGCTAGCTGGGACGCACACAGTTTCTCTGTGTGAACCGTCCTCATCACCCACAAAGGGCAGGTGCATGGATAAAAAAACAACCTTTACAGCCCTGTTCTTTCCTTTTTTAAAGCAGCAATTGCTATCATTTCTGTTCCCAGAATTATACATGTATCTCACTGTAGAGTTTGTAGAAAAGGTGAGAGTTGGCACTAAGGCACCTCTCAGATGAAGGGAAGATATAGTTCACGCGGAGCAGCAGAGAGGGCTGGACGTAAAGAAGTGGGAGAAGAGAGTCAGAAGTACGCCGGGGAGGATGATGTGCTTCCCACAGCAGCACGTAGCCGAGCAGAGGTGAGGTCTCCAGGGCCTCTGTCATTCCAACAAATGATTGGAGTGACTTGGGGGAAAAAAAACCAAGGAAGAAAGAAAAGAAAAACTCCATTTTACTTTGTGATGTAGAAAAGAAAAAAAATCCAAAGAGGAATAGCTTTGGAAGTTGTTACTGGGGTGAGGAGATTCTGGGTGGAGCTCTGTACCCACCACTTCCCCCCAAGAAGTGATCTGATTACTGAAACTCACGTGCTAATAACTGACCTTTGACATGGGTTTGATTCTGGGAAATGTGACCAGGTCTTCCTTATCATCGACAGCATTATAAACGAGAAAAGCACTGTTGATGTGACGGCCTTGGCCCTTAGACCACTCCTGACAGTCAAAGGCTTCCACGCGCACTCCCACTTCCACACTGCAGAGGGCAACACACAGGGCAGTGGGCGGAGAACCCGAGCGAGCCAGGCCTCCTCTGCCCACCGAGGCCACTGCGGCCACCGCTGGGGCGCCCACCACCATCGCTACCACTCTCCAAGCGAGAAAAAGAACGAGGGCCCTGGGCTGTCTCTCTGTTGTTGCAAAACTATGCAACTGCTAAAATCCACTTCATCAGGCCGATGGATCTGATGTCCTAGGTCCTGGAAGTATTTCTGCTTTACTTTCCCACCATCAAGTGGGAAAAAGGCCAGTTAGGACTTTATATACATTCATGAGCATATTTTGGTAATGGGGCGTCAGTGCGGTGGGGGGAGTTAATTGTACCACAGTCAAGTTTTCTCCCCTAAAAACAACTGTTCTATATTAAAAAGCATCAGACACTAAGATTGGATAGGAAACCTAGATACTCTTTTTCACATTTTAAAAGAAATAATATGATATTAAATCTTTTCATTGTGTATCAAGAATAATAAAAATAACTGGGAAGTCATTTGGACTTCTTGGTGATAAATAACAGGTCCACTATGAGTCAGTTGACCATGAAGTCGCTGGGACTCTTTCGAGAGTGAAAGGAAGAGTTAATAACCGTGACAGGGACACACCAAGACCTTACTGGGCCAACTGGGGGTCACCCTTATTAAGAGACAAAAACCAGGGGCACCTGGGTGGCTCAGTCGTTAAGCGTCTGCCTTCGGCTCGGGTCATGATCCCAGGGTCCTGGGATCGAGCCCCACATCGGGCTCCCTGCTCAGCGGGAAGCCTGCTTCTCCCTCTCCCACTCCCCCTGCTTGTGTTCCCTCTCTCACTGTCTCTCTCTCTCTCTGTCAAATAAATAAATAAAATCTTTAAAAAAAAAAAAAGAGAGAGAGACAAAAACCAACCCATCACAATTTATGAAGTACAAAGAGGCTCCAAGCAACAAAGAGGGTGAAAATGAGTGTCTACAGATGTGGACGACTGGGTGAAGTTTCAAAAACAATTAGAAGGAACGTGGTTACTTTGCAGTAGTCCCTACACTCACCTCCAGATTGAAAGGAAAATAAAAAAATTATTCATGTGCAAGTTTGAATTCGTTCACAGCCGCCTAAGAGCATTAGACAGGCTTTACCAGGTCTGAAATGTATTGTTGACAATGGCATTGAAAACAAGCCGGTCTCCAACAGTAGACGGTCCCCGGAACTTAAACATGTCCACGGACTTCAGAAGGGGGTGTGCCTGACAGAGGCGGCTGAGGAAACAAAGAAAGAGAGGAGAAAGCGCTCACTCTCCAAGTATTTTCATGAACTGTTGATTTGCTTAACACATGCAATCGACAAATATTTAATGTGCTTTCTAAATAAACGCTTTTAAGAGTGAAATAAATAACTAGATGATGTATATGGAGAGTCTGTACATTCCCCAGCAAATATTTTGGGAAACACCATGTCCCCGAGCTGTGGGGTCTTCACCAAGATGCTTGGTGCTTCTGCTCTTGTTCTGTTCCCTCTAAAAGTCCCCCCGAAAAACAAACCAGTGTCTTTTGTTCTCCTTTGAGGGTTCTGTTCATCCTGATAGCTCACGATCACATCACAGGAAGTTGTGACTCTCAGGTTGGAGGGGGGCACACTGAAGGAAGCTCCAGCTCGTACGGTTCATACTAGTTCCTTTGCTTCATAGTTAACTGAATTTACTCGTCTATCAAAAGACTTATTTTTTTCCCTACAGGAAAATTACCTGGATTGCTACACAAAACCTGAAGGGCTCCAAGGTACACATTTTACAGTTTTTGTGTGTGTGTGAAATTTTGAAATATTTATAAAGTATATTTGATCTCAGAGTTACTTTTGTAATTTTCTACATTTTAAAGATTCCCACTATAGTCATTCAATTACTCAAAGGAATTGTGCCAACACCGAGAGAACACACTCTGTCATAGTTAATTATATTGTAAGCCTTTACAATAGAACAGGTTCAAATGTTTTATTGTCATTGAGAATGACAATCTCATTTTAAAAACAAGCTCTCTTATTTGTGCATAATTTATAAGAAGGATTTCTACAGGTTTCTAACTATAGTCACAGTTATAGGCATATTCATAATCAAATTCTTTTAATTTTGGGAAAATAAAATCTTCACAATTTTCAACAGCTACAAAAATTGTTGGTAGTTCCTGTTCAAATGCATTTTCAGAATACACAATGTTCCTTAAAGCTGCTCAATTGCCTACATGGTTCCATTAAGAATAAAATGCCTTTTGGGGCGCCAGGGTGGCTCAGTCAGTTAAGCGGCTGCCTTCAGCTCAGGTCATTTTCCCAAGGTCCTGGGATCAAGCCCCGCATCAGGCTCCCTACTCAGCAGGGAGTCTGCTTCTCCCTCTCCCTCTGCCCCTCCTCTTGCTTGTGCTTGCTCTCTCCCTCACTCTGTCAAATAAATAAAATCTTAAAAAAAAAAAAAGAATAAAATGCCTTTTTTTGAAACTGAGGAGTACTTAAAAGTTTTCTTCCAAATTCCTCTCTCTTTCTCATCTTATTTTTCAGTTAATCCTCTGGCCATAAAGATTGTAACCAGAAACTTCAAAGGTCAAACCTAATTGTATACCGCCTTTAAAAAAGTTTGGAACTTGACTATTTTTAAGTGCAAAAGCTGTCCTCTATTTCTATTCTGCATCCACTGTGCCATAACTATCATTACAGGGAGTTTCAAGGTTACATGACCAACATTTAGAATTCAGAATAAAGTATCAGAACAGTCATTTCATTTTTATTTTTGAACCAAGAACATAAACATTCACCTTCAAACAAAAGGACAGATTAACCCTAAGGTAAACAGGTAAATGACTTATTTTTTCACTTTGATAAAAGGCAACACTCTTCTCCCCTCGTCTCCTTGGCTAGCTCCATAACCAGGACTCAGACCCTTTCTAATCTCTCCTCACTGGAACCCAACATCACACGCCAAAGGTCAAAACCAAGAACCTTGCAGAAATAGTAGCCACGGTCTCCATCCAAGCCATAATTTGGCCACCAAATGTATTTCCATGATGGTTTGCATGGGGTGGGAGGACAAGTTCAATGCTCTGAACAGATGTGCCACTTGTGGGAACCATTCCTTCCTCTTCGTCACAGATGGGATCTGAAAGGTAGATGTAAACATTAATACTGGTGGAGTGAACCGTATGCAAACCCGGGACTATGGCTGTTCCTTCCTAGCAGCACACTAAACTCAGGGGATAGTTAGAAAAATTAAATTATTCCCAAAGAATTAAATCTCCTGAGGAAATAAATGAATTTCGTTCTACAGAGTGACTTTGACCTGAATGGTGGGTATTTATAGTGAACTGGATAAGATAATGGATCAGAAAGGACCTTTTAGAGATTGTATTCCAACCTATCTTTCAAGTTCACAGGAATTTTGATTAAGAGAATAATCACATTTAAACTCAAGTTGTTTGGAGTGGAGGAGGGGCAGATCAGGGTGGGGAGAGGCAAAAAGAAATTTGGGGCTCAATGGATATGTTATTATCTTGATTGTGGTGATGGTTTTATGGGGATACACATGTCTCAAAACTTACCAAGCTGTACACTTCAAATATGAGCACATGAATTTATGGTATATCAATTACTTATAAGTATATATATAATTATTATTTATAATAATTTTTATTCATGGTACATCGATTATACCTCAATAAGGTTGTTAAAATGAAAGGAATCGGAGTTATAAAGGGCCACCGACACTGAGAATCCGGAATAGTTTGCTCTAGTATAAACTTGAGAATGGGAACGTGGCCTCCCATGGTTGCTGTTTTGCAATGAATGCAGTCACAAACAGAAAAGACACAATGAGTACTTCTCATGTCCTTCTGCTTCCTTTGAATTATATCTGCTTTATTTACTGACAAATTGGTTTTTACTCTCAACAATGGAGAAATCATTTACTCTGGCTGCAAAGCAGTAAAATGTATTCATTTATGCTCCCTGCATCATCTAGTGAATCATCAGCTCAGCTTAAATCTCGTGTGCTATTGTTGAGGAGGTAAGGGGAGGATTTACAAATCAGGGGTGCCATCCTGGTTGTGCTGTCAGAAGCAGAGCTGAGCTTGCAGCCCAAGAGCCCAGACTGGCCAGCTGTTGGGAACTGGGAATGGGGCCATTCTCGGCATAGTCACATGTAAGTGAGAAGTGTGGCTACAAAGACCTTGAACTGCATTTTCTCATGAAATTTTTAGATTTATAATTAATTGATCGTCTTTTCACTTTTTCCCCCTTCATTCCACTGATCATTTCAGTCATCTGCTTAAAAACGTGTCAGAAATATCCCATAACATCCTAGAATAAAAACCCAAATCCTTCCTTTGGCCCTAAGCCCTTCCTTCCTTGTTTGGCCTATGCCTACCTCTCCAGCCCCCGTGAGTTGGACTGCCACTCCTACCAACCTCCCCCCATCATATTCTCTCTCAATCTCTCTCTTTGCTTCAACTACAAGATCTTTTTTCAGTCCTATAATGAAGTACTGTCTTCAACACCAGGGCATTTGCTCATGCTGTTCCCTCTGTCAGCTGCAATTTCCCTGGCCACTACCACCTTCTTCCCCTTACCTCCTATTCTCTTACAGGGGAGCAAATTTTGCCACCCCAAGATACGCCTCTTTGGCATGTTGCTTCTTTTAGGCTCATTATTTTTAAGAAACTGTAGATAGAAGAGAAGCTCTGAAAACCCAGTAGAAGTTACCCATTGGTAAGAGATATTTATGTGTCTAAAAAAAAAATCTCCATTTGTAAGGATTGTTCCCCTTGCTGTACCAGAAAGAGGGGGATGACTCTAAATCTAGAAAGTTGTCAGTGAAGAAGAAAATGACTTATATCCGCATAATAACCTTATTCTTGTTTCCTGTGCTTTTCTTGGTAACCTCCCATAACTGACTCACCACCCCCAATATCATCTTTTGTCTTTGGCCGAAGATGGCATTTAAGGTGACGGCTTCCGCCATCTCAGTGAGTTAGTGTCTTTCTGGGTCTCTCCCATGTATATAGGCAGTATACATGTAATTGAATTTTTGTTTGATTGTCTCCTGTTAATCTGTCTCATGTCAATTTAATTCTTATATCAGCTAGAAGTAGTTTATAAGGTAGAGGAAATTGTTTCCTCCTCAATACTCTGTTGGCCCATTCCAGACATCTTTTCTTCAGGAAAGACTTCCCAGACTTAACAGCTAATTCCCACTGTTAGGAGCTCTCACATGCATCTTTCTTTCACAGTTATAGTTTTATGTTTATTTGTGTGATCTTTGATTGTCTGACCCACTAGTTCCTAAGCTCCTTTGGTCAGGAACTGATTTTCTTCTTAAATTCTAATATAATTCCTGAATATGGGTGCTCAGTAAATATTTATTGAATGAATGAACTAATAAACTTAATTGTGCTGATTTATTCCACATTCATAGTCCTTGCTTTCAACAGAATTTTTTAGGTAACAAAATGACTGTACTGATTTACACTTCTGTATGTTGTTTATTAGAGTTCCCACTGCTCCGCATTTTCACTTAGACAGTATTGTAGACTCCTCAAATTTTTCTAATTTTGTGGGTGTGAAATATCTTGTGTTGGTTATAATTTGCATTTCCCTGATTAATGAGGTCCAACATCTTCTCACATGTATATTAAACCCTCTTGTTACCTCTGAATGAAATGTCTGTATCATTTGCTTCAAATGGTACCTCTTTCCCATTCTTTTTATTCTTTCTAGAACTTTGATTAGATGCATGTTAGACTTCTTACTCCTTTCTCTATGTCTCCAAATCTTCCATATATTTCCCATTCTTTGCCAATCCATCTGCATTCTAGGTAACTACCTCAGATCTCTCTTCCAGTTACTGTCTTATCTGTGGTTTACCCATTCACTGAGTTTTATTTATTTATTTTTTTTAAGATTTTATTTATTTATTTGACAGACAGAGAGAGAGCACAAGTAGGGGGAGCAGCAGAGGGAGAGGGAGAAGCAGACTCCCCACCAAGCAAGGAGCCCAACATAGGGCTCGATCCCAGAACCCCGGGATCATGACCTGAGCTGAAGGCAGATGCCCAACTGACTGAGCCACCCAGGCACCTCTCCAACCACTGAGTTTTAAATTTAAATTATTATATATATATTTTTTATAGAAATTCTCTTTGTTTCTTTGTCAAAACTTCTAGGTAATTTTTTATTCCTAAATAATACTACTTTTGATTCTCTTTTCTTTCTTAAAATACATTAACATTCTTATTTAATATTCTTTATATGATAAATGCAGTAACTGTAGTCTTTCTGGGCCTCCTTCTATTGTCTGGTGCTTCCTCTGGATTTTGGTGACTCATTTATTTTTATCTTTTTTGATTTTTGACTAGGAGTTTATATTCCTTGGATCTATGTGTGTGGGGAATTCCTGAGAGCTGGGCTTAAAGTCATTTCTCCAGGGGTTTGCTTTTATGGCTATAGATCAGCTGGGGGAACTATAACACAGTGCCACTTCCCACTAAATTTCACGTGGTCTGTTTCAGTCCAAACAAGCCATGTGAATTTTGAAACCAAATCTACATGAGAATGCACTTGTGATTGACTTCTCAAAGGTAACAGTTGCAGGGTTTTTTTGTTTGTTTGTTTGCTTGTTTGTTTATTTTTCCCATTCTACCTAGGGTTAAGGCTGAGATAGGAAAGCATCCCTACGAGAGCTGTCTGTGGATTGGGATTTTTCTACTTGACTCACCAAGAGTATCATTTTTTTAGGTTTGCAGCTATATATAAGGTTCCCTGATCCAACCTTCCACGTAACATGGGCCACTGGCTTTGTGTCCTGATTCTTTTCAGGCCCATTAAAACACAAATTCTAGGTCTTCTAGAGCCTACAGAGTCCTGAGCAAATGCCAGCTCTTCTATTTCCTTACACTGCTGCATTTGTGTTTTCTAATCATTTCTGGACTTCAAGGTTTTCTCTTATTTTCCTGTCTGCTGAGATGTATTCACAAAGATGCTTGTAAATATTTTATCTAGAAATTTTAGCTTGTTCTAGACACCAAGTCTACCATATTGCTGTCATCAGAATTGGACTGCTTCCCGAAGTGGTCTTTAAAAGGCACATGAAATCTTCAATCCCTTTCAACTTCTTTCTTTCTTTTTTTTTTTTTTTGCTATTTCTGACTTTGTCAGATGATGTCCTATTAATATCTCAAACTAGTATTGACTGAGGTTTTTTTAAGTTAATAACTCTTACTTTTTTGTTCAAGATAAATATAAACAATCTGGGGCGCCTGGGTGGCTCAGTTGGTTAAGCGACTGCCTTCGGCTCAGGTCATGATCCCGGAGTCCCTGGATCGAGTCCTGCATCGGGCTCCCTGCTCGGCAGGGAGTCTGCTTCTCCCTCTGGCCCTCCCCCCTCTCATGTGCTCTCTCTCATTCTCTCTCTCACAAATAAATAAATAAAATCTTTAAAAAAAAATATATATATATATAAACAATCTGTAAAATACAATGTTAAATGAAAAAAAGAAAGGTACATAGCTGTTTGAATACTGTGCTCCAAGTATATGCTAGTGTGTGTGTGTGTGTGTGTGTGTGTGTGTGTACTATTGGTTGTCTTTAAGGATAGAAACTGGCTAACTGGGAGATACTGATGGTAGGAAGTCTTACCTTTTAACTGAATGCCCTCTCATACCTTTTGACATTTTCACCCTGTGCATGTGTACTACCTATTTTTAAATAATTTAAATAATTATAAAATTAAAAACTGAGTAGCCCTTATATTATGAGAGACACTGTAAAGACTCAAATATAAAGCAATTCCTTCTTTTCTGAGGGATAACTTTAAAGAAAAAACTACTCAATTCTTATGAAGACATCCATGGGATATCTGGGATACAGAGGTGGGTTAAGGCAGGTCACGTGTGCATGAGCACCCGCTATAGCACGTATGCAGAAATATACGGAGTACAGGTGACCTCGGTGCTGAAGCATACCTGTTTGCAGGAAATTGTCAATCAGTGGAGAAATATGGCTCTCCCAGGCTCAGAGACCAAGTCAGGCTCACAGCTCTGGCTGTGTACTCAGGTTAAGTATGGTAAACAAACTTCACCCTTTCTGCAGGCTTCCAAGTCAGAGCATACTTGTCCAGAGGTCAATTTCAATACTTGGACTTTGGATGTTCATTAAGTACTGCGTCATCATTCTGCTTGGGCAATTTTTGCCTTCATTCTACAATTTTGGGTCAGGAACTTTGACCTGAATTGAGGATATTCTAGTTTTCCTTCTCATAACCAGAAAGGATCAACACAGGATAATGCTCATAAAGATTTGATTTCTTGGGGTGCCTGGGTGGTTCAGTTGTTAAGCATCTGCCTTCGGCTCAGGTCATGATCCCAGAGTCCTGGGATTGAGCCCCGCATCGGGCTCCCTGCTTGGCGGGAAGCCTGCTTCTCCCTCTCCCACTCCCCCTGCTTGTGTTCCCTCTCTCGCTGTGTCTTTCTCTGTCAAATAAATAAAATCTTTAAAAAAAAATGCTCTAAATATGAAGTCTTTTCCTACAAGCCAAGCTTCCAAACAATGACCCAGTGGTACAAGAACACATTCCAAAGAAGTCCTGCTTTTACATAATCTAATGTCATTTGTTTCCCTTTTCTTCTGAAAGCATATGGTTTTGACTCAAATTTCTTACTGTTCTAACAATATGCATTTCAACCACATAAAATCTTGAAAGAGATTCCAGTTGGTTGTGATATTACTATCAATGTAGAACCCTGGGTTTTCTAAAAACATGGTTCAATAACAAAGATGATCTAGCTATCTTCCTTTAGAAGGTGTTGTCCAGTTCAAAACAAACTCCATCCAGATACACCAGGTAGCAGGTGGACAAACCATGCACTCATGGCAACTTAAAGTTCTAGGGTCCGGCTCTGACCCTAAGAGAAATCGCTTTTAGGTTCTACGGTATCTTGATGGCATGAAAGCTAGTAAAATTTCTAAAAAGATCAAATCAACAAAGTTAGATTAAAAGTTGTTTTGTGCAAAGGAATGTAGAATAATCTATTCTCAGGCAGATTAGAGGACACATGATAAAAACAGACTCCTAAAAATCTATAATTCTAAACTGAACCAGACTGGTAGACGTGATCTGCCAACTTCCTAACAAACTGAAACTAAAGTCAATTACAATCGTTTAACCTCTATATTTGAATGGCTGCAGCACGTAGGAATGACTTCTGTATTCCAAGTTCAGTGGACAGTTTTTATTCCTAACTTTCTGGAACACAGTTGACCTCTCATTTCTTCATGTAATTCTACTCCCTTGGCTTATGATGCTAGTCTCTCTGGTTCTCCCTGCACCCCTCCCACTAGTCCCTCTAGGTCTCCTTTGTAGATCCATCCTCCTCCTCTAATCACCTCTTAAATGGCCATGTTCTCCAAATTTCACTCTTGGCCCACCACCCTTGTGCCACTGTGAGCCCTCCCTAGGTGACTTGTAGGTACTCTTTCATTTGAATTACCATCTGTAAGCTGTTGTGTCTCAAACTAACTCTCCCCAGCCTTGGTTTTGTCCTTTTGGTTGTTCCACATGCACGTCAGACTACACTAAACTCATCATCCACCTTCATCAAGAGTGCCCCTCTCCTCCCCCTCCTATGTATTAGCTCCATTCATGATACCATTAGCTAACTAGTTGCTCAGACCAGAAACCTGAGAGTTACTTTCCTCACCCATCTCCCCACATGAGTGACCCTATTCTGCTGATGTTATCCCTTGCATATTTTTGGCCTTTTCCCCTCCGCTCTCTATAATCATTGCCTGGAGTAGCTGCTCCTCTCCCCTTGCCTGGCCTCCATCCCTCTAGTCTCCCCTCCTCTATGCAGAATGACCATATTAAGTGCCAGCCTAATCATGCAACCCTGCCCAAATCTTCACCAGCTTCCCTCAAGGAGAGAAGAAAGGTCAAGCCTCTTTGCCTGGCCTAAGAGAGCCTCCATGACACAGTCCTATCTTGTCATGTCCTGCCTCCTTCCACCTTGAATTTTCTCTCTAGCATGCCCTTGCTCTCATGGTTTAGCCATTTCATTACTTTAGCAAAACGCATTTTAAATATAGTTTGGTACCAAGACCATCTTTACAAAAGGATGGACTCTTCTCAGCACAGTAATTTAATGATGATGTCTTCATTTCTTTAAAAGTAGCTTGGTAATTAATGGGCATTGTCTTTTAAAGTTCTACAAGAATAGAAGCCTTTGAAAAACTTTTTTTTCCAACGCAAAGGGCATCTGTGAGGTGGTCCCAGGACCACGATGATGTCACGAAGAGCAAAATAAAACCCCTGCCCCCCTACAGATAACCCCTGCCTCTGCCTTTTCTCTCTCCTCTGGCATCTGTGTGTCCTCTTCTTCCTTCCTCTCTTTTAATATTCTCATTCTGATCCTTTCTCATCTCCTTTCCTTCTTCTTCTTTTTTTTTTTTTTTTTACAGATTTATCCCATTCCTATTTTATTTAAATTCAATTATCCAACATATAAGGCATCATTGGTTTTTGATGTAATGTTCAATGATTCATTATCTGTGTATAACACCCAGTGCTCATCACATCATGTGCCCTCCTTAATGCCCATCCACCCTGTTACAACCACCCCGTTACCCCCCCACCCACCCACCTCCCTTTCCACAGCCCTCAGTTTGTTTCCCAGAGTCAAGAGTCTCTCATGATTTGTCTCTCTCTCTGATTTCTTCCCATTCAGTTTTCCCTCCCTGTCCCTATGATCCTGTGCTATTCCTTATATTCCACATATTAGTGAAACCATATAATTGTCTTTTTCTGCTTGACTTATTTCACTTAGCATAATCTGCTCCAGTTCCATCCATGTTGATGTAAATGGTAGGTATTCATCCTTTCCTTCCTCTTCTACATGTGTCTGCTTTCGGAGCTCAGGAGGGAGTTGGACCTTCTATGAACTTCCTGGCCCCTCTGGCAGTGGTGAACAGAGGGACTTGAGCTGGACCACTCCACTTCCAACCTCACCACTTTGCTCTCCCCAGTAGGTCATCTCCCCTGGGGCTGCAGGAGATGGGGTCAGAAGAAAAGGAAGGGCAGGGGAGGGGCAAGGCAGCCCTCTTTTCCCTGCCATTCTGGCCCCATGAGGCCTCAAAGAGCCTGGGAGATCACAGCCAGAGAACTAAGACACTCTGGCTCATCAAACCCAGTGTTACTGGGGAAGAGCCAGGAAACAGGAATAGAATCTTAGCGCTTCGGTTCATAGCAAGAATAGAATCAAAGTGCGTCCTGTGATCTTTAGCAAAGGTCTTCCCTGCTCAGGTTCAGTTTCCTCCTTTGTTGATATTATAATCAGCTCATATGAAGTAATGAATGAGAGACTGCTTAGTAAACTGTGAAGCACCAGATGGATATATTGCGTTGTCATTCCTTTATTCGTTGATCACTATTGAGCGCATTCTTACCGATAAGGACTGCCTGGTCCCTGTCACCCTTCTTTCCTGTCTCTTCCCGTGGAGAAGCATCAATTTAAAGAGGTCTTCGGTGTCAGCAGTTATATTTTGAAGTGGCCAGGCCCTTCCTTCTCCAGCCACTAGGTTTGTTGGGGAAGATACCTAGCATCGCCGGGGCCAAATTGTAATAATAAGGTGAAAAGAAGTGTGCTCTAAGAAAAGACCCTTTCACTTGTCACAGTCATATAATTAAAGTTCCTATAAGTAGAGTTACTGACCGTCAAACTTGTTATTTTCCTTCATCAAGTTTTTAAAGGTATCCTCATGATGTAATCGAATTTTCCTTCTCTCAGAAGCCAGATTATGTTCCACATGATCTTGCTCAGTTAGAAGTGTGACTGGTTTTAAATGAATCTAGAGAAAGAAAAACATTGCCTTGTGAAATTATAAGAGCACAACACGAATTTTGTAAAACTAATGATATGTTACATTGTTTTCTAACTCAAAATAAATAGAGCATTTCTGGGTCTTTTTACACATATTATTTGACTAAATTTCTTTCTTACAATATTTTTAAACTAAAAAAATCAATATAGGCTTAATTATTTCTTCATACAATAAGATATGTGCTTTAAAGAGTTTTCTAAATATTAATTTTCCCTGCTTTTTAAATTTTTCAACAGAGCTGCAAACTAAAAAAATTCTTCAAATTAATGAATGAGAAGGGGGACTTTGAGTCCATTGAACTCTTACAAGAAATGTTTTCTACTTCTTGCAAAATTAAGATCTCAAAGGGAGGGAATAAAGATGTTCTAGAGAAAGCTGTCAAGTACTGAGAGTTATTTCTAATTTGGAAATTTCATCACATGGTGAAAACATTATCTAATAAGCAAACTAAAAGAATCAAAAGGTCAGAACAAAGCTTTGACCTCCAGAAACCTAAAAATATGATGCAACAGAACCAAGGGCTCAAGCTCTGCCATAAATGCCTGCCTCTTGACCTGTGTGCATAAGGAAGTCACCTTGAGACTGGATGGGGATAATTCCATGCTCATTTCCAGGATACCTGAGGGCTGGAACTGACCCTTAGCCAAGAAGACAAAGCAGCTAGTGGTTCATAATATGCTGCTTTGAAGTCTAAAACTCCTGTACACGGCCTTGTCTAATTTGTTTAGGAATATATAGACTTGATAACTTATACTGGTTTAACTCCACAGCCTTGTTTTAGTTGTGTGACCACTGGGGTATAAAAGTCCACCTGGTAAACTTTTGTCTTGGGATGCCCGGGTGGCTCAGTTGGTTAAGCGTCTGCCTTAGGCTCAGGTCATGATCCCAGGGTCCTGGGATCGAGTCCCGCATCAGGCTCCCAGCTCAGCGGGGAGCCTGCTGCTCCCCTTGCTTGTGCGCTCATGTGCGCACTCTCTCTCCCTCTCTCTCTGACAAATAAATAAAATCTTAAAAAAAAAAAAAAAAGAGCTTGTGTCTTGGCTCTCCAATCTACAGATGAAGCATATTTTGTATATCTGAAAAGGACCCTGAGAGTGAAAAACTGAGAGCTTTTCTGCTAAGGTCAGGAACAAGACACGGCTGTCCACCTTCACCACTTTTATTCAACATAGTACTGCAAGTCCTAGCCACAGCAATTAGACAACAAAAGGAAAAAAGGGGAATCTGAATTGGTAAGGAAGAAGTAAAATTTTCACTATCTGAAGATGACATGATATAGAAAACCCTAACTCCACCAAAGAAGAAGTGATAAATAAATTTAATACAGTCACAGAATACAAAATCAATGTACAGAAATCTGTTCCATTCCTATACACTAATAATGAAGCAGCAGAGAATGAAATTAAGAAAATAATCCTATTTACAAATGCACTAAAAACAATAAAATATCTGTGAATAAACCTGACCAAAGACATGAAAGATCTGTACTCTGAAAACTATAAAACACTGATAAAAGAAATTCAAGACAATACAAAGAAATGGAAAGACATTCCATGCTCATGGATTGGAAGAACAAATATTGTTAAAATGTCAATACACCCAAAGCAATCTACATATTTAATGCAATCCCTATCAAAATACCAACAGCATTTTCACAGAGCTAGAACAAATAATCCTTAAATTTATATGGAACCACAAAAGACCTCGAATAGCCAAAACAATCTTGAAAACGAAAAACAAGGGGCACCTGGGTGGCTCAGTCATTAAGGATCTGCCTTCAGCTCAGGTAATGATCCCAGGGTCCTGGGATTGAGTCCCGCATTGGGCTCCCTGCTCAGCGGGAAGCCTGCTTCTCCCTCTCCCACTCTCCTGCTTGTGTTCCCTCTCTAGCTGTCTCTCTCTCTCTCTCTGTCAAATAAATAAATAAAAAACAAAAACAAAAACAAAACTTGAGGTGTCACAATTCTAGTTGGCAAGTTACATTACAAAGTGCTAGTAATTAAAACAGTATGGTACTGGCAAAAATAGACACATAGATCAATGGAATAGAACAGGAAACCCAGATATAAACCCACAATTACATGGTCAATTAATCTTTGACAAAGGAGGAATGAACATACAATAAGAAAAAGACAGTCTCTGCAACAAACAGTGGTGGGAAAATTGGACAGTCACATGCAAAAAAATGAAATTGGACCCCTTTCTTTCATCATACAAAAAAATAAACTCAAAATGGGTTAAAGACCTAAATGTGAGACCTGAAACCATAAAAATCCTTGAAGAAAGCACAGGCAGTAATTCCTCCGACATTGGCTGTAGCAACATTTTTCTAGATATGTCTCCTGAGGCAAGGAAAATAAAAATAAAAATAAACTATTGGGAGTACAACAAAATAAAAAGTTTCTGAGGAGCAAAGAAAATAATTGACAAAACTAAAAGGCAACCTACTGAATGGGAGAAGATATTTGCAAATGACATATCTGATACAGGGTTAGTATCCAAAATATAGGAAGAACTGATACAACTCAACACCCAAAAACCAAATAATCCAAATTAAAAATGGACAGAAGACATGAACAGACATTGCTCCAAAGAAGACATCCAGATGGACAACAAACACATGAAAAGATGCTCAACATCACTAGCTATCAGAGAAATACAAATCAAAACTACAATGAGATATCACCTCACACCTGTCAGAATGGCTAAAATTCAACACCACAAGAAACAACAGGTGTTGGTGAGGACGTGGAGAAAGGGGAACCCTCTTGCACTGTTGGTGGGAATGCAAACTGATGCAGCCACTCTGGAGAACAGTATGGAGGTTCCTCAGAAAGTTAAAGATAGAACTACCCTATGATCCAGTAATAGCACTATGGGGTATTTATCCCCAAAATACAAAAAGACTAATTCAGAGGGATACATGTACCCCTATGTTTATAACAGTATTATTTACAATATCCAAACTATGGAAGCAGCCCAGGTGTCCACTGATAGATGAATGGGTAAAGAAGATGTGGATGTGGTATATACATATACAATGGAATATTGCCATTGAAGAATGAAATCTTGCCATTTGCTATTACAAGGATGAAGCAGAGAGTATAATGCTAAGCGAAACAAGTCAGAGAAAGACAAATACCATATGATCTCACTCATATGTGGACTTTAAGAAACAAAAACAAATGAGAAAGGAAAAAAAAGAGAGAGAGACAAACCAAGAAACACTCTTAAATATGAATAACAAACTGATGGTTACCAGAGGGGAGGTGGGTAGGGGGATGGGTGAAATAGGGGATAGGGATTAAAGAGAGCACTTATCATGATGAGAAAATAAAATAAAATAATAAAAAAAAAAAGGAAAAAGACCCTGAGAACTATGCCTGGAAGCCCTGACCTTCTTTGATGTTTGCCTGTGCTTTCTTTCTCCTGCTATACCATTTCTTTTAGTTTTAGTGAAGCCCTGCACGAGCATCCCCTACGGAGTTTTGTGAGTCCTTCGATGATCCAGTCTGTGCAACTGATGAACTAAGCCTAGTCACTGCCCATCTCATCCTGGAATAAACTCACTTTGGACAGAGATGCACACAGGCCTGCAGTTTTAGACCAAACCTCTGATTTTTCATGGCTTTCTTAGTGATGCGCCACTGAACAGGAATGGTCCTAGCTGGAAAGTCTGGGAAAGGTGCTTTACGTAAAGGTTACCTGAGCCAACCTATTATGGCAGCACCGCAAGGCACCAACCTTCCAGAACCACTTTCAGAAAACAGTTCTTCAGGCTCAGCAGAGGCTGAACTGAAGTGTGACTATTATATTCTTAACCCATGAGTCCCTGAGGTCAGAATGAGAACATGGAACAGGACGGTGATGCAGACTCTTTTTGGTCACTTGCACTCACCCCCATATTCTCTCATTCTCAAATGTTTGGAGATTTGGGGGCACTCCCAGAAAAACAGAATGGTTTGCAAGACCTATCTCAATGTCTTTGATTTTAATGAACTTAGGATACCTGGGATGCTTTGTCAAAGTACAGATTCCAAGTTCCTATACTAGTGATTCTCATTCAGTAGGTCTGAGACACAGCCCAGAAAGCTGCATTTTATTTTATTTTATTTTATTTTATTTTCAGAAAGCTGCATTTTAAATAATAGCTGATATGAACTTCAGTTTGAAAAAGCAGGCCCTTGGGCAATGTGAATATGTCTTGTGGTGTGTCTAATATTGGACAGGGACTGGGAGAAGTGTCCTGGTGCATGAAAGTCTGCAGGGACACCTACCACCCAGCCATCAGGGCAGGCTAAGTTCTGAAGACCCACCCATCTCTTTGCCTCCTGGCCCAACTGAGGAGTAGCTTGTGAGTGCTGTTCTGCTGTCCCCTCTGTTGGGTACACAGAAAACATGGCTTTGTCCCAGCTCTAAAGTTGGAGGCAGTCTGAGGAAGAACGCTTTTGTAGAGTGAGAAGTACTCCTTGTTGCTTCAAAGTGGAACTAGGAGAAACCACGGTGCCCACCTCTGGAGTGATCCTTGCAGTGAAAGATTTAAATTCTAAATTAGATTATGACATTTAAAAACGCTTAGACTAAATGTGAACCCTCTCCTAGGTACCCTGACCCTGAAAAGGAAAGCCAAGAAACGATAATAAGTAAACCCCCGGCAGACTAGAGACAAGCTGCTTTTGGCCAATGGTCATGCAAGCCCCCTGGGCACACACATCAGAACAACATATTTATTTTAAGGCTGTTTTTACTTCATATGCCTTGAAGCTTATTTCTAAACTTCACTAGTTTAGCCTCTTTGACATTCTTCCATCAGGTATAAACAAATGACTGGACCATAACATGCAACTGCTTACTAAGTTGCTCTTTGCTTTAAAGAAAAAAAATTATTTTAACTCAATTTTGAGTTATATAACCACAAAAGAAAAGAACAAAACCAGTAAACACTATTTTTGAGAAACCGAGAGACCCTTCAGATCATTTAAAACAGTATTTTTTTTCCATTTTCACCAACTGGCAACATCTCCCTTTCTCTAAGGTACATAACGCTGTATTACCACACAATGACAACTTTTACAGAAATAGGGGTGGATAACAAATCCTGGGAAAGCATATGTCACAGTAAGAAGAAAGGTCTTTTTTTCCATAATAATTCTGATGCCATCATTAACATGTCCCTGAATAACATGCTAGGTACTACTTCACACAGAAAATTTACCTTTTCTTCTCCAACTGGTTTGGCTACAAATGTAGAGAAAGCCACACTAACAAGTTTCTCAATACCAGTGAACATGTCCTGTACTATGACCTTGATGCTGATCTAAAACAAAAAGAAAAATAAATCAGTAAACTTCCAGCCATCCAGATAACACACGAGATTGCAGCAATCAAGATTCAGTGATATACTTCATCATTCTTTTTTGAATAAAATCAACATTTTATTACTTTTATTTATTTATTTTTAAGATTTTATTTATTTGACAGAGAGAGAGACAGCAAGAGAGGGAACACAAGCAGGGGGAGTGGGAGAGGGAGAAGCAGGCTCTCCACTGAGCAGGGAGCCCAATGTGGGCTCGATCCCAGGACCCTGGGATCGTGACCTGAGCCGAAGGCAGATGCTTAATGACTGAGTCACCGAGGGGCCCCTAAAATCAGCATTTTAATTTCTTTTTAAGCAACATTGTTTGTTCAGTGATGTTCCATAAAATTAAAAAATAACTTTTTTCTGGTTATAGAAAAATACTATTTACCATGGAAAGTTTGGTAAATATAAAAATAGATAAAAATGGAACCTGATTATTCAGAGCAAATATTATTAGTAATTCTGCCACCCAGACTAATAATTACTAATGTTTAGGTAAATTTTCTTCCAGTTTTACGTGTGTGTTATGTAAAGACACACATAAAGTTATCATACTGTATTTATAGTTTTATATTATAATTTAAAAAACTGGCATTATTTGACAAGCATTTTCTAATCCCATTGTTACTAAATATGCTTTTGAAAACAAGATATTCATGAATGGCTTGTTGATCATTAGAGAGATGTACCACAACTCTTTAAAATCTTTAGTCTCTCAGTTTTATAACGAAATTAATGTGGACAAAATGGCATCGTGTTATCTATAGCTTTTTCCTTTGGAAATTTTAGCTTATCTCAGGGAATAGAAGGAAAAGGAGAAAGGAAAGGGAGCTGTTATCCATGTTTGGGCTGAATATAAAGAGCACTAGCCCTCAGGAGAGAGGCCAAGCCCAGTGGGGAGCCCACAGCTGAGAGAGCATCATCACAACTGCTGCTGAGAGATCTGGTTTTTAACACAAACATTTCTCTTGTGATTGCAAGTGTTCTGTATTCTGTTCATATGGATACTGGGGTAAAGCCATCACCATACATGTGGTTATTGCCAAGCAGTTTTATTGAATCAGAATATGGGTTGAATTGTGTCCCCCACCAAATCCAGTATGTTACAATGTGACCTGACTTTGGAAATGGGGTGGTTCAGATGTAATTGGTTAAGATGAGGTCACACCAGAGTAGGGTGCGCTCCTAATCCAATGTGCCTGATGTCTTTCTAAAAAGGGGGAATTTGGACACAGACACACACACTGTAAGAACACCCCGTGAAGATGAAGGCAGAGATGGGGGTGATGCAGAAGCCAAGGACATCAAAGACTGCCAGCAAATCACCAGAAGCCAGAAGAGAGCATTGGGGCACATTCTCTTGCATAGTCCTCAGAAAGAGTCAACCTTACTGACACCTTGGTTTAGGACTTCTAGCTTCTAGAGCTGTGACACAATACATTTCTGTTGGTTAAGCCACCTAGTCTGCAGGACTCTGTTACGGGAGCCCTAACAAACAAATGTAAGTCCCATCCTGTCTTTTGTGTCCAGAGATCAAAGGGACTGGTACTAACCAACCTAGAAGTTGCAATATAGGATCCAGTAACTCCTTTCCTGCTAGTTTCACCTGGACAGCGATTTCAAAAGCCTCTGAAAATGTTGCTTTCACAACTATGGTAAAGAAAATAAAACCAAGTGGATGTAGAAGAAAGGAGGACGTCTCCTCCCTTCAGTTACTCTGCCTTGCAAAAACTAGCTAATGATGGGGCTAGTTTCCTGTAGAAGGTGAAGAGATGGAGCACAAGTAGAGTCAGAATAATTAGGAAATAAAACCCATACTTTGCAAAGAACCAAGAGAGTGCCCTTCTCCCTTGTATGTTTACTGTCTGTGTATCCTTCTTTGTGAAAATAGTGCATTGCATCACATTTCATTTTAGTAGCAGAGTTGACTGGGAAACACAAGGCCCTTATTATTTACCTGTGAGCCTGACCACAGATTTCAGGGCCTTGTGAAATTCAGAATCTCATGAGCTCCAAATTATTCCAGAACTCCTCTTCTGCCCTCTGAAGAGATGGGCACCAATAGTCAGAAGAAAAGGGGTCACTTACCTCCATGCTTGTGCTGAATGCTCTGGTAACTTTTGCTTTGATGGTTATAACTTGTCCAATTCTAGTTAAAAAGAGAGGGAGGGACTTTAGTAATCCTAGCACATCTCATTTCAGACTTAAAGATTCACTTAAATGCACATGCCATGGAGCAGTCCCTGTGTATCATGCTGATAATGTTCATACATGAAACCTTGGGTTAATGATAACAGAAAAAGACAGCTGTAAAAACAGATGCCAAGCACTGTAAGCCACATGTAGGTTAGCTGACTTCTATTCAAACAGAAAAGGGCCTTTGTAAAGATGGTGTGCAAAATGACTTCCAAAATCTGCAACAGATACTTTGATTATATCACAGCTGTTTCCTTAAGAGAAGATAAAACAAACACACAAACCAAACCATAGAACTGACATTTATTTTTAAATGTCTGTTCACAAATAAATGGATACAAACTAGCGAGCGAGCAAACTGATAAACTTCACCAGGTTTACATGGACTCTCAGGACAGCTGGAGGACCCATTCACTCTCCACGATTACAGGAATCCTGGTCATACAATCTGAAAGTATTCCAGACCTTTTGTGTTCAGGACCCCCAGTTACCTTCTGTCCCTTTACTTTACCTTAAGGGTCTACCCAATGTAAGCCTCCTCAATTTTTCTCCCTTACTTTCAAAGTTAAACTATACTCCCTTTTCTTCTGTTTCGGAGGAAGAAGACAGGTCTCTTCTCTTCTGTTTCGGAGGAAGAAGACAGGTCTCTTCCAGACCTTTTTCTGTACCTGTGCCCTTGACCCACCTCCTCATTACCTTTCTTCCCTACTGAGGCCTGCTTAGCTCTTTCCTCTTTTGTACCCTCAATCTCTGCCCCTTCCCTGACTTCTTACCAGTCTATGAAAATGCTCAAGACTTCTTCTTTCTAAAGATTTTTCTCTCAAGCCTATTCTTTCTTAAAATTTTTTCTCTTCTCCTCCATATTCAAACTCCCTAAAATATTCCTTTTTTTTTTTTCCTAACTCATGCATTTAGGAAATGTTTACTGAGTTACAACTAGTCCTGGCATTAAGCTAAGACCTCAGGAATACAGTGCTGAACAAAATAAGGTTGCTAACTGCAAGGGAACCAGTCTTCACTTGGGACACCAGTATGTAGACAGATGAAGGGCAATGCTATGAAATTTTTCAAGAAAGAAAGGATTGAGTATTACAAAAGCACCTATAAGAAGAGGCTAATTCAGAAAGTTGGGAAAGGAGTCACAGAAGAGGTGACATTGAGATGGCTCTTCAAAGATGAGGATTTTGCCAGGGGCCGAAGTTTGAGGGCTTCATTTCCCATTCACTTCTCAACCTCTCAAATATGGCTATTGCCTCCACATCTCACTTCTGATCCCTCCACAGTCACTTCCTAACAGCTAAATCCAACATCTCACCTCATTTAATGTCTTTCTTCAGGAGGCTTTCACTTCCCTTGGATTCCAAAACAGCATCCTCTCTTCTATCTCAGTTTCCTTCACTGATTTTTGTTCCTTAATCCATCCCTTCAGTGTAGACATCGCCTTAATTTCTGTCCTTTGTCCTATTCTCTTCTCACTTCACCCTCTTCCTAGAAGACCTTGTTCTTGTCCATGATCCTGTCATCTTTATAGAAATGATTACAAACCTACATTTTAACCTGGACCTCATTCTTGAAACTCAGAGCCATATTTCCAAATTTCTCTCAACAGATTCAACTAATAGTCATGGAGGCTCTACTAGGCTCAGTGTTAGCTATCTTCACACACATCACCCAGTTTATCTTAATCTCCACATCCAGCACATGTAAACCCAAATCAATTTTCTTTCTTCCTTGTAAACTTCCTAGCTCTGTTTGGTAAAGTTTCTAGGAGAGATTCACAGTAATCCTGCCAGGCAGAGTTAGAGTACCTCTTCAAAACTATAGTAGTACTTTGTACTCATCAACTATAAAAATCTTATGCCTCTCTGTCAGTCAGACCTGAGCGGGGGGAAAGCACAGGCCACTTTGTCTCTTCTTGGAACCGTGTCCTGCCTTTAGAAGTAGGGGAATTCCAGGGGCACCTGGGTGGCTCAGTCTGTTGAGTGTCTGACTCTTGGTTTCAGCTCAGGTCATGATCTCAGGGTCGTGGGGTCAAACCCTGTGTCGAGACCCATGTTGAGCCCCGTATTGAGCCCCACACTCAGTAGGGAGTCTGCTTGGGATTTTCTCTCTCCCTCTCCCGTGTGTGTTCACGGACACTCTCTCTCTAAATAAATAAATCTTTTTTAAAAAATAAAAATAAATAAGAGCAGGGGAATTCCAAAGAACCTGGTTGTCCACCAAACCAGACTCTCAACACTGAATGTCAAATGAGTGGAACGACCAGAATTTCAACTAAATAAAACCTGCTTCATAGCATGGCATTCAAGGTCTTCTGTTACGTGGCCCCAGTCTACAGCTGGGGCATCACCTCTTTGCAGATCAGGCTCTTCCTGAGCACTTTCTGCTCCTTCTTACACTCGTGCTTAGATTTGTACACATGCCTCATTAGGTGAAGTCCTTTTCCTATTCACCAGATGAAAATCTATACCTCATTTGAGGCACACATTAAATGCTATCACTCTCATTGATTCTCCAGTCAAAATGTGCACCTTTTAAACTACCCCAGAGAATGGAGTTTATCTTTCACCCTAGGCTTGCATCCTATCATGCTTCCTATTCTGATGATTATGTATTTGTCTGACTCTCACCAGACTCAGTGACCGCTACACTCCAAAATTGTGCCATAATCATTCATATATCCTACTGAGTCCAGAGCAGTACTTTTCGTATTGGCAATAAGTATTTGAGAATTTGAACAATATCCAATGTGGTTTATAACCAAATTATATGGCTTTCTATATGTAGCTTTCAATTTTCTCTTTTTGTGGTTCAGGTCCCATGTAAAAAATACAAGCAGGTCCCTTTCCATGATGTTAGTGGCCACAAATCCTTTCTGATAACACAAACACAAAATGGTGCAAAATGGAGCAAAATGGAAACCCACATTTCACTGATGAGGTTACTAGTTAAGTCTAATTTACAGAATTTAAGATTGAAAACTATATAATAGATATTTTATTTAAACACACTGTTGCCACTCCTAAATTTAATAAGGGTGCTTCTTTGTAGTCCTAAATAAGTTTGGATTTGTAGTAATTTGTAATTTTGCTGATACAAACACATGTCAATTTTTTTCTACTTAAGGGAAAATCACATAGCTAGTATGTGAGCTTAGTCCTTGGACCTTTATCTGCATCCACAAGACTCTAGAATGTCCAGAGCTCTTTCCATGACACTCCAGCTGCCTAGGAGAACCACCATTGGGAAGTGTTCAGTAAAAGTTGCTGGTCACAGACACAGAAGCAGTGGGTCCGGGAAAGCACTGGATTAAGGGTAAGAAGATCCAGGCTCAAAGCACCCTCTGTCCCCGGGTTTGCTCAGGGCATTAGGCCTCAGTTTCTCATGGATACAAAGAGAAGGCTGGGCTGAGCTATAAAGGTCTTACCATGTCTGTGATTCTAATTCCTGCCAAAAATTTCTTCTGTGTCAGTTTTGAAGTAATTCCTTCACGCATGTGGTTTTATTTAACTTAATTTTGTTTGTATCTAAATAAATAAATGTCAAATAGATAAATGTGAACAGTAAGGCTGGAGAAACAGACTGAGCATCTCACTGGACAGACTACTTAGGGCTTGAAAACTGTGGCAACTACCTCCATGGTCTTTGAGAACCATCCAAGACCAGAAACAGATGACCTTCTCTTTTCCTTTTCCTTGTTAAGTTATGTTCATGTCTTCAAGGATCAAGATATTCAGGGAAAAACAAAAACAAAAAATGGAGATACAAACATAAAATCAAAGAAATTAAGTAAAACCATATAATCCCATTTATTACAGGTATTAGAATAAACCCTTTAAAAAACAAATAATTCTTAATTCTGTCCCCCGAAAAAAACCTAGAAATAATGACCAACCCTTTATAAATGAGTACATTTTCTGCCCAAATTGTGATCTCTACTTACTATTTCTTTTGAAGAAATTTATGACTAAGTTTTTGTAAGGAAATAAAAAAGATGAGTCCACTTTGTCATACCAGAAAGCAAAGGAGTTATTAAAGGCTTCTAACTTTGCGGTTATGACCAAAGAACTTAGGAACCAAATTGAAGAATCTCCCACTGCTCAAAGATGAGGCAGTTTGAGCACCCATAAGAATAACCACATCCAAATTGAAATGTATCAAATATGCTAAAGTCCACAGGCTTATAATGACACTAAATAAAGGAAAAGAATTAAGCCTGTCTTTCCTGGACAAACTTTACCTAAGGGTAACCAAGTAATTAATGAGATAAAGAGTCTCTCTATACAGATAATTCAAGAAAATAAATGAAGAAGAAATGATAGGATTGGCATATCACCATTTTACCAATGTCTAATGAAATAATGCTTTAGGTAATGATCATCAGACATTATGTGCTCTTGATAAGAACTAGCTTTACCAAAATATCAAAACTTCATCAAATCAATTTTTAGATGTTGCTATCATTTTACAAGAAATACAAAGAACGGGTGAACTTCTAAAACAGGGATACAATGAGCAAATACAAAATGTCGTAAACTCTATAGGACAAATGACCAGGTTTCTTTAATAAATAAACTGAGAGAAAAGAAGGGAGAGAAAATTATATGTTAAAAGACTTATCAGCCATATTGAATCCTGATTCAAGAAACCAATTGTTTAATTAAAAAAACACATTTTTTGAGACCATTGGGAATAACGATTTGTTAATGGTGTTGTGATTATGTTATTATGTTTTCTAAAAGAGCCCTTATCATATAGAAATATATAATGAAATATTCACAGACGATGCCTGAGATTTCCTTCGAAATAATCCAGGTATGTGGGGGAGTATGGACAGGTGCTGATAAAACAAGAGTGTCCATCAGTTGATCACTGTTGTAGTTAGGTGACAGTCCTTGGGGATATACTATACTAATCTCTCTACTTTTGTGTATGTTTGAAATCTTCATTGATCTTGAAATTTTCTGCAATATGAGATGGTAAAGCACATACACACTCCCACACATAATATGTTTTTCATAATTTAACATCTGTAGTCAGATGAATTAATGTTTACCCAACAACCTAATGATGAAATTCACCATCATAGACCTACTTGTTATCATTAATTATTCTTCTAGTAGAGGAAGAAGCCATTAAGAAGCAGCTTTTAGAAATCCTGCTGTCTCTACCAAAATGCATCTATTCTGAGAGCTGTGTCTCACAAAATCAGGACTATGAATTTACACTTAAAAGTCTTTACTAAAAGTAGATCCTGCAATTACTATTTTACTGATTTACATGAGGTCAATTGTTATTTATTTTATTAACAAATTGGATCACTGAGTCCAAATAAATAAGCAAAGGTGCCACAAATCTATGTTGTAAATGAGGCAATAAGCCCAGGAGAAAGGAGTGGTAGAGCGATGCCACTTACCTAGCTGTCTCCTCAAATTGTATGTCATCCACTGAGGCTGTAACACAGGAAACCCCAGCATGTTTTTCAGCTTCAAAAAACAGGTAAAAATGTGCTACATTAATAGTTATGTCTAAATCTTAAGGAAAAGAAATAAAAAATTAAATGGACTTATTCTAGTAACTCATCCTCTGGTTCAGTAAAGTACCACTTTGCCCACACTTGTGGATGATCTGGATCAGTAACAGTTCTTTCGTTCTGTAAGTTGTATTTCTACTGCATGGAAATTACTGTACTTTCTTCTAAGTTTTAACTTACACTGTCTTTGATTTGAAATTCAATACCTAGTATACCTAGTTATTGAAATAGCAATTTTAGTAAGTTGGTACCAACTTTAAATATTTTGTCAGATACTACCCTCCTTTTGTTTTAAAAACAATGCATTAAAGCTGTATCCATTATAATCAAATATACAAAATACATATATTTAGACCAGTTAACATGTATAAACATTGAACAGTATGGAGACCCGGAGATCACACCCTAAATCAGAGAGCAACTTCTCTGGGTATCAGAGAAATACTCAGCACATACTAGGTATTTAGTCAATACTTATTGTTCATTATTACCAAATTCAGTATGCATTAATTATGTTGGAGAGGAGAGTATTAAAATAGTGTGGAAAGAGATTAAGGAAGAACTCTAGCTATTTCCATATTACATTTAATTGGTTGAGGGTTTTTTTAATTATTGATTTTGTTTTATATAAAAATATCAGAACTTATTCTCTTTAGGAAAAATGTGGACATGTGCTTCTGCCAGAATCTGATTTTGATGAACAGTCAGTTAAAATCGAAATAGATTGCACTGGCTTTTTAGGAAATTTTAACCCCATTTTAATTTTGGAGACATCGCTCCTGCTGCCACATTATGGAAGAGATTGAATTACACTGACGTTGTCTTCTTTGTGTGGAAACTTTAACTGCAATAATAATTGACAGTGCAAGGTAAAGAGAGGTGAGAAAATACTCCAGAGAGCAGGTATTTAGGACACTCTTCCCTATAATCTCATTTGTAGGAAATTGGACATTTTGGTTTTACCAACTGGAAATAATTAACTGTTCTTCCAAACATGCACATAATATAAACTGAGTTAGCAGAAAAGTAACCATAGGGATACTGTGTGTGTGAGTAACGGAGAAGGGACGACTGACTTCCCAGCTATTAAGTTCAGTGAGAGGAAGGGAATGTAAAAGGACCAGACTCTAGAAATACTCAAGTTGGGTTCAACTGGATTCAGTGTATCAAACACCTATTAAATTTCTACTGATTTCCAGACACTGAGCTAAGTCAGTCCTACCTCTTACCAAGTGTACTCGGTGGCAATTAGAGAGCTAGCCATAGTTGGTGCCCTTTTAGAGCTTAAGATTTCCAGAGAACTATTGGATCCTTGCAAATATATGCTATAAAACATTGACTAAGGAGTACCTAATACACATTCATTCCACTTACCTGACATGAAGGAACAGGATGTGGAGTTTATTAAACTATTCTTGTTAATAAAGTGTTACCATGTGTGGCAACGTAAGTGACCAATTTTGAATGATTTAAATGATAACTAAAGTGCTAAAGCACACTCTGTGATGAGTGTGGAGCCCTCCACACTCATTTAGCCCCAAGGCTAAATTTTTATTTTATATATCAAGCATCTATTTTATATATTTGTAAATATATAGAATTTATGTCACATATATATAGCACTATATATAATTTATATGTCATATATATAATTTATATGCCATATATATAATATATAGCACTATACTAGATTGGGATCATGAACAAACATTATTATAATAGTAGTTACCATTTATTAAACACTTATTATTGACCAGGCACTGAGCTAAGTATTTATGCATGTCAATTACATGAGGTTGGTATAATTATTAATTTTACAAATGAGGAAATTTAGGTTTAGAACGATGGACTCCATTGTTCTAAATAGTGATTTTGACTACAGAAGCAATAGGAACTCTCAGAAAAGAGCAGTCAAGGAACAGTCTTTAGAGAAGTGCTTAGCTAAATATGGGCTTCAGAGGCTCAATAGCCATGGTTTAGACTATAGACTTTTAAGGGTCATTAAATTAAAAAGAAAAAACAAAAATATGGGGACCCAACATAGGACCACAATTTGTACATGTGATTCTATGTGATTGTTTTATTTTGTTTACAATTGTGTGTCATGTATGAATTTAAAAGACCAGCTTGCTCTGATTCTTGATTTTGATTGTCTTTCATACAGTATTCCAATAAAAGTGGAGAAACTCTAAAGCTATTACTGATTTCCTTGAGAAACTGAGAGAGGCTGGGAATAGTAGCAGACTAGCTAAGTGACTGTAATCCAGATATGAGACGATGATTGTTAAAAATGGTGGTATCTCCATTCATTCATTCCTTTAAATAATGTTGAATGAATTACCTGTGATATGCTAGCCTCTATGTAAGGGGCTGACAATATAAAGCAGCCATGATCTCTGTTCTCACAGAGTCTAGTGGAGAAGCCAGGGATTAATAAAATGAGTAAGTAATAACAAAATGAGTTAAGTGCTCTGAAGAAAACATGATTGGATGGGAACCGTAACTGAGAAACCAGACCTAGGTGGGATGTCAGGGAAGATTTCCATGTGGAGGGGATGCTTCAGCAGAGATCTGAAGGATGATTAAGACTAAAATACATGTGTTGGGGAGGAAGAACAGAGAAAAGGTGAGCAAAATGAGCAGAGGGAAACAACAATTACGAAGATCCTGATCAAAGTCTTTGAGGATAAAATGCAGAAAGCAAGAGGGGTGCCTGGGTGGCTCAGTTGGTTAAGCGTCTGACTCTTGATTTCAACTCAGGTCATGATCTTGGGCTCCACACTCATCACAGAGTCTGCTTGAGATTCTCTCTTTCCCTCTCACTCTGTCCCTCTCCCCACTTGAGTGTGCACACACACACACTCTCTCTAATAAATAATAAAAGCTTTGGGAAAAAATGCAGAAAGCAAGGAGAGCTGGTAAGGCTGAAGGGTTGGCGGAGAATGGACTATGCACAGGGCCTTGAATTTCTTGGTTAACAGTTTTATAATTATTATTAAAGATATTGTTCCACTGTCTTGCTATGATCTTCTTCAATCTGTAAATGTATGTCTTTCATCACATGTGGGAAAATTTCAGCTACTATTTCTTTAAATATTTGTTTTATGCTTCATACTTTTTCTCATCTCTTTTGGGGCTCCAATGACAAGTATGTTACACCTTTGGAAGTATTTTTTCAAATCTCTGTTCATTTTTGAACTTCATCTTTTCCCTTTTCTTCAGACTATATAATTTCTATTGTCCATTTTTATGCTTACTCACTCTTTGTCTCCTCCAGTCTGCTGTTAAGCCTAACCAGTGAATTTTTTTAATTTCAGATACTGTAATTTTCAGTTCGGGAATTTCCACTTGGTTCTTTTTTTGTGTTTCTATTTCTCTGCTGAAACTTACTATCTTTTCATTCTTTATGATCATAGTTTTTATTACATCCTCAAGCATAGTTATAATAGCTGCTACAGAATCCCAGAAGCTTAATTCTAGCACATGGGTCATCTAGGGATTGATCTCCATTATCTCTTCATTTAAGAATGCATCATATTTCCCTGTTTCTTTGTATATCAAGTAATTTCGGACTGTATCGTAGCCATTATGAGTGATACATCGTAGAAACTGTGGATTCTTAACATGTTCCTCTGAAGAGTAATATTTTGTTTTTTTTTTTTTTCAAGTAAGCAGTTAACTAAGCTCAAACTATAAAACTCTTGTCTCCCTAGAGGTTGGGATAGCCTTTTTCAGTTCTTTTGGCATTATCTAGGAAGGTTGGAGTTTCTCCCATGCATACATGATTCAAGGTTCACCAGAGATTTGAGCAAAAAACATAGATTTTAGGGCACTGCCTCTCTGGTTCACTCCTTTCTTGAATTCTCCTCCTCACATTTCAGTAGCTGTGTTTTCCCCAAATCCTCTGGCACTTCAAATAAGCAAGTCTGTGGGTTTTCCATCAGAAATTTAGTTGGCAACAGAATGGAGTCTTTCTTCAGGCTTAAAGTCATTAAAAAATAAACAAAATGAAACAGAGAAAGTTAGCTAGTACCACTCTCTTCTTCTAAGCGTTGACTTCCAAATGTTCTAAATCAGCTTTTGTTCACTTGTCAGTTGCCGTAAGTAGCTTTTATTTAATGTTTTTTCCAGAGTTTATAGTTGTTATCTCTGTGACTTTTTTTTTTTTTTTTTAAGATTTTATTTATTTATTTGAGAGAGAGAGAATGAGAGACAGAGAGCATGAGAGGGAGGAGGGTCAGAGGGAGAAGCAGACTCCCCGCTGAGCAGGGAGCCTGATGCGGGACTCGATCCCGGGACTCCAGGATCATGACCTGAGCCGAAGGCAGTCGCTTAACCAACTGAGCCACTCAGGCGCCCTGTGACTTTTTGTTTTTTGATAGGAGATACTAACCATGCTAGATACTTAAAGCCCTTGATAAGGAAGACAATGGGGGAAGATAAACAACCTATGATATGATCAGATTAGCACCTTCAAAAAATACTTCAGATGCAGGGTGGAGAAGAGACCAGAATGAACGGAGATCAGTTTAGAAACCACTGTGGAAGTTCACATGAAGGATGATGGTAGCTTGGCCTAGGCCGTGGCAATGGAAGCAGAGCAAAGTGGGTGGGTTTGAGTGATTCCTTTAAGGTAACACTGACAGGACCTGGTTCATGGGTTGAATATGTAGAGGGCGAAGCAAGGTAGAAAGAGGTATCAAGAATGGATGACCCCTAGATTTCTGATTTGCCCAACTGGATGGTTTGCATGCCATTCCTGAGAGAGTGAACCCCGGAAAAGATTCAGAAGTGAAACAGAGGGAGATGTGAGTTTGTGATACTTCAAAATAAGAAACGGATATGGAGGGTGGAGGACGCCTCAGATACGGCTGCAATCCTCTAGGCTTAAGGAACCAGAAAAATGGGGCTACTGACAGAAATGAGGTTTAATGCCAAAATGATAGTGAACATAGTAAATCTTTTTTTAAATATTAAGAAGATATTTTGGAATCTAGCAGTGCCTGGGAGTCACGGCTGTGCCTTGGGGGCTATGACTATATGATCATTATTTATCATAGTAAGTGGCTGTAAAGAAGTGCTGGTCAATAAGGAACTCTGGCTGGGAAAATGCCAGGAAAAGCAGGTTTTGTATTATCCTTATTATATAAACTAAAGCACTATGGTGCAACATTTCTCTGCCACAGATTCTGTTAGACCTTCACTAAATAAAGTCCCCTGCTTATGTAGTGCTTCTCACCATGGAGTGTTTAACACAGGTATCTCCATGCATCCAAACAAACTGTATCTTAAAGGTTTCTTTAATGTTGTATTGTTAGTAATCTAACTATTCATCCAGAGTAATTGGTTATCAATTGAATCAGTCTATGGTCTGAGTTTCCCAAGAAATTTTTGTGACAATTGCAGAAGGCCAACTCTTTATCCTTTACAGGACAGAGGCACAAAGTGAGGTAACTAAAAGTCACTTCAATATTCACATAATATATTCAGTTGCCTTGGCAATAGGAATCGTTATTATTAGCAACCTCAATGATTTTTACACTTGTTTCTCTTAGATGTGAATTAATTTTATATTCATGCCTCCATTATTTATGTTATTATAATCGACCTCAAATACTGATAAAAACTGTTAAGACAGAAACCAAACAGACCTATCAACAAACAGAAAACAAACAAGCAGATTGGCATAAATACATGACTAAATTTTGTGGGCGGTTAACACACGGGGGATTAGAAACCCTATTGATGTTCAGTGAGAAAAGCAAGGTTCTGTAAATCATCTGAGCTTTACTTTTGTCCTCTGTAAAATAAGAGTCCTAAGATACATGATCTTAAGCTCCTTTCAGCTTTAGTGTTTTATCCTAACATATTTTCCTTCAAAATGTACATTTGCTGAGTCTGTTAAGTGCCATATGCAAAGCCTGACTTCATCTTAGAAATGAGATTCCAAGTTCTGGACCCATCCGTCACCGACCTACCCATCCATAAAAGCAGGAGGTTTTTATTTAGAGCTTACTAAGCACTGGAGAACTAGCTTTAGTTCACATGCTAATTACCCAGGCAAGAAATAAAGAGGTGAACAGATCAATACACAAAATAATTACAGATTGTGCTACGTGGTATGAAGGAAATAAAAAGGGCATTGTGATCAAACTGTTGAAAGGGTACAAACGTAAACAGGTGGCCAAGAAAGACTTCTCTGAGGAAAGGATATTTAAGCTGAGATATAATAACGGAAAGGGCCAAGAGAAGAGCCTAATGGTAAAATGAGAAGCAGGTGCAAAGGTCCTGAGAAGAGACTTAAATAAGGGTGTGGTAGCCACAGACTGAATGCAGGAGCAGGTATGAGAGGTGAGTAATCTCCTATCAAGCCAGACATTAAAGAGATGTGCAGAAATGTAAACCAATACCATGCCTCTAAGTATATTTTTCTTATTGTTGAAAATATAGTTGTTTTTTTTTTCAATAAAACTACGTCATGGGTTTATTCTTGTTCTTTTTCAATGAATTAATTTTTAAAGATTTCGATTATAGTAAGCATCAACAAAAATAACCCACATAAACAAAAGCTCTCGGGGTCCTCACTTACTTAATGGAGTAAAGTAGTCCTAAGACTAAAACGTTTGAGAATCACTGGTCTAGGTCATTCCCAGTGTTGGATGAACTATCTCAGTTCTTACGGTACCCAGCTGCACAGGGCTCACAACTATAAATACGCTCTCCAGTCTTCGCTCTCCTCACGGATCCGGAGTCCAGCAACCGTGCGGGCTGAGGCTCCGAGCGTCAGTGGGTCGGCGCGCACCCGGGTCCTCGGGATCCCCCCTTGTCCCGACCCCCCATCCCCACACCCAAGCCCGCGCGCCACTTCCCAGACACCCCCTACCACCACACGCGCTCCGGACACCCCCGCCACCCGGGCCCCCCACGTTCCGGACCCCCGCCACCCGGGCCTTCCGGCCTCCCGCGCTCCCCCGCTAGCCCCCACAGCACCCCGCCCCGTCCCAGCCCCCTACCCGCCAGGCAGGCGGTGGCGTCGATCCACTTGAGCAGCTGCCCCGCGCTCAGCTCGCCGCGCAGGTTGGCGTGCGCGGGCTGAATGGCCTGGCTCATGCGCACCTCTCTGGGCGCAGGGCGCTCCATGGCTCGGCCCGCAGCGAAGCCCTGGGGCCGAGGGCGTCGGGCCGGGTCGGGCCGGGTCGGGCCGCGCTGAGCCCGCCCCCGCTCCGCAGGGCACCGGCGCCGCCCGCCCCGCAGGCCCTGAAGCCGGCTCTCAGCTGGCCGCCAGGCCCCGCCAGTGCACAGGGAGGTGGGATTTGGGGTGCCAGGAATATCAGCCAAATCCGGGGCCGCCGAGGTTGGCAAAGCTGGGAACGGCTCGAGTTTCTTACCTGTGAGGGGAGGATAGCAGTACTTATGTCAGAGGACTGTGGACAGAATTAAATGAGGTAATGTACGCATTACCTTATCCGCCTGGCTAGGCGGATACAGGTGTTTGCTAAGTAAGTAGTGAGGTTAACATCCGTCCGAAGAACCCGACAGGACTGATTAGTTAAATGCTATACAGACAGTGTGGACTTTGGCATTAGAAGCTGGCTTCCGAGTATTTGACTACCTTCCCCCCCTGGCTGTTGACGGCCAGGTAGAGTGGGCACCTTCTCATTCTTAGGATGTTATCATAGCTCCCCAAAACCCTTTGTTATTGATCATTTTGTTATGAAATTACCCCCACTGCCAAACACACACACACACACACACACACACACAGTGTTGATGTTTGCAGGCACATCAGAGTCACTCAACGGAGAAAGGCAATCTTTTGGTTTTAATCTAGAGCATTCAAGACTAGAAACTGTCACCTCACTATTAATGATCCCAGCAAATCCCAAGACACTCTCATCTTTACAGAAGACAAAATCTAGAGTATTAAATGAGAATTTTCATTCTCAGCTGGTAACACACAAAAGCTGTTACACTTACTAGAGCTGAAATCAGTGACTTTACAAAGCAGTTCTCATTAAGGAAATGGTGGCAGCAGAAAACCTCCAGCATGTGATACATTCCTAGTTCCTGTATTGTTAGGGCCGGCTGCACCTGGGAGAGCATTTACAGGTGAAGACATGGAAGCCGGCGGAGATGACGCAGCGCGGCAGGCATGCAGCTGACGTCATAGGAGCGGCTAAGGAAGTAGGAGCATCTGGTTTGAACTCAGGGCTCCTGACTGTCCAGAGTAGCTTACCACAAAACCTAACCGACTCCAGCAAATTGGTGATGCTTTCTCATCCTTCTGCAGCCTGCCAAACCCCAGCCTAGAGATATCAGATTGGAGAGTCTGGTCATTTTGCTTCTCCTTTTAAAGATCTTATGAAAGAGAAGAACGAATGCAACATAGGCTTAACAACTTTTAGGATCCTTTGTGGGTAGGTTTTGGTCCCATACAAGCATAAATAAAATGCTTCGGCAAGCATTAAGTTTGGTTTTTATAAAAAGCATAAAAATGACTTTTTAAAACAAAGTAAAACTCATGCCTCCCAGACGGTCCTCATTTGCAAGTATATCCTTATTTCAGTAATAGTGTTATTACTCATACCACCCCTCTTTAGAAAACGCCTCTGGAGTTCTTAATACCATTTTAGCAGATTTGATTATTGTTCAGCACATATTCATTCCATCCACTGATAACTTCATGGGAGGCACATATTAATGTCGGGCTAGGCCACATGACTTGCTTTGGAATGGAACATGGGGAGGTAAGAGTGTATCAATTCCAAGCCTAGCCCTTCGAAGCAGCACGTGTTCTTATTCTTGGGACTACGTGACCTCTGCCATGGGAAGATGATAGGCCTGAGGAGCTTTCGCCGGCAGCATCTGGGTGCTATGCTGAATTTACCTACTGCAGAGCCACCCAGCCAACCTGCAGACTTGCAGCTGGAAGCTAAGCCACCCAGCAGGCATGCAGACTCATATATGGGACACAACTACTTGTTGTATGCCCTGTGATTTGGAGATTATATGTTACACAGCAATAACTGATGGTTACATAATAAATTTCATTAATATTTTAGAAAATTTATTAAGTTACCAGAAATAAGGTTTGCATTATGTTGGTTTTCTCATTTTGGATTAAAAAATGGCGACTAAAATGGTAATATTACGTATATACTCATTAACTTGGTTTCTTGTAAATTAGAGGAATTTCAAAATATTTTAAGCATAGGTGTGAGAAGGTAGCTTTTTAGAGTGACTATCCGGAAGGGGACAGCTTATATTTGCATATGTGTGTGTAGGGATGTTTGATCCAAAAGCAGACAAGTTCACAAACTCACTATTGTGTTTTCTTATGGTATTATCTCCTATTTAGATGTCTTTGATTATGGTTTCATATCTTTTGTTGGTTTCTCACTGATTTTCGTTTTCAGCCTCTGTCTGAAACTACTGTTCTTATGTTTTTGTGAATGGTCTCTTTTTCTCCCACACAATGCAAATGTCATCTGCATGTGTGAACATTTGCTGTATCCTTTATCTGTCAAGGATTTTTGCTATTATGTTTAAAGAAAAGGCTTTCATTTTCCATTTCTGTTTAGAGACATCTTTTGAAGATGAACAGAATGTGAAGCCAGCTTGATTTTTTAAAGGTCGTGCACAAGAGCAGGAAAGCAGATCGGGGGGAGTGTGGAAAGTATGATAATCACTAGAATAATGAGAACTTCTTTAGGATGTTGGAGTGGGAAGGAAACTAGACAGTCTAACCCCCTCATTCTGGAGATGAGGAAATGAAATGTTTGCTCTGGGTCACATTGCAATGTAGTGGTCAAGCTTATAGAAAACTGAGAACCAGGAGCACAAAACATAAGAAGAGAGATGGAAAAAAGTATTTTCCCCAAAGCATACCCTCCAACAAGAATTTGAGAGCAAACAGTTTATTTAGGAGGAAAGTGCAGAGAGCACTGGTAGGGGAATCAAAGTGTGGTCCCCAGACCAGCAGCATAGGCATTGACTAGGAGCTTCTTAGAAAGGTAGAATCTCAGGCCCCACCCCAGACCTGCTGAATCAGAATCTGCATTTTATTAAGCTTCCCAGGTAAGTCATAAGCACATGAAAGTTTGTGAAGAACAGCCTAAGTTACCCTCCTAAAGACACAGGAGCTGGAGTCTTTATTTTCCAGCTTCGCCCCACCCCCACCCCCGCCCCCATCCTTCATTGACTAAGGGCTGCTCTGGGGAGCACTAACTCCCTAGCACTTTTGCTGACTACAGGGCAAGAGCTCTCCCTCAGGAGGCAGTGAGACCCTGTCAGCTTGCTCTGTGTACTGGAATGGTGAGTGCTGAGCACATTCAGGCAAGGCACAGAAAGCCATGATACTTAAACTGTGCTGAATAGAGTCTTTGCATTTTAGGAGTTGCCAACTTTTTCCAGGTTCTCTTCCTCTTCTTTGCTCTTGGTCCCTACTCTTGGGATCAGTCTCACCTTGGGGAATTGGACTGTCCCATTTAGCACCTGGAACCTCAAGCCAACCTTTCCCCTGTTGGTCCCTGTGCTTCCAGTGGCCCCAGCTCAGCAGACAGACAAGCATTAGCTGTACAACCTAGGAGTCACCTAATGTGTGTGGAGCGCAGCACTTTGAACAAAAGCCATGTATATGGAGTCCACGTTTTTCACTTCCCCAGATTTGCCGCGCCCCACCTTCATCCCAGGCACCGCTCAGTGGAGACCCCTGCATTCCAACACCGCTACTTGTCAATATGCTGGACTATAGTGATTGTTTTCAAATACTGAACCAGGCTTGCATCCTAGAATAAATCCCACTTGGTCATGGTGTGTAATTCGTTTTATATATTGCTGAATTCTATTTGCTAATATTTTGTTAAGGATTTTTACAACTATATTTTTGAGAGATATTGGTCAGTAGTTCTCTTTCTTTTTACTTTCTTTCTTTGTCTGGTTTTGATGTCAGGTTCATAAAGTGAATCAGGAAGTATTCCCTCTATATTCTGGAAGAGGTTGTATAGATTTCAATGTTTTTCTAGAATTCTTCAGTGAAACCATCTGAGTGCTGGAGACTTTTTTAATAGGTTTCCAAATTATATATTCAATTATAAAAATAGTTTTAGAGCTGCTCAACTTAGATATTTCGTACGGGGTGAGTTGTGGTAGTTTCTGGCGTTTGAGGAATTGGTCCTGTTTGTCTCAGAGAAGGTGGTTCACCAAAGATAGAGATTGAGCTAACGTCTGATCAGGTGCTTTGACGCTATGTGGCAGAGTCCCCGCATCGCTTCTTAGCCCCTGAAGTTGACCTTCCTTTGCCTCTAGTTTCCAGTCAGGTGTCTTCAGTCTCCTGCCCTCAGCATTCCCTTGCTTGCTAAGCTGGCTCTCAAGGAATTCCTTCTCTAACAGTGGTTCTCAAAATTCTCTGGCCCTACCCACATGTGCTAGGTCAGGAACTGTGGGGTGGGGCAATAATCTGTGTTTGAACAAAAATTGCATGTGATTCTGTTGCACACTAATGTTTAAGAATCCCTGGGATGGAGCTGTCATCGCAGTCTTTCCCAAGCATGTCTTCAGTTTAACAGGGGCCCTTTGTCATCATTAAGGATTTAGTGACACAGGAGAAAGAGCCACAGCCTCGGGTCCAGAGAGATGTGTTTGTGTCTGAGCTGGACTCTCCTCTTGCTGGTGTTGATCTTGAATATGTCACTCAGCTGATTTGTGTCATTAGGTTTTCTTGTTTTTATAAAAGGGGGATGCTCTCCCTACTTCATAAGATTGTAATTTGATAACAAATGTAATCATGATAAACACTATTTACTGAGGGTCCTTTAATCCTCACAACCCTGAAAGTAATAATTCCTTTTTAGAGTTGAGAACTCAAGCCCAGATAATGTAATAAATACTCCTAACATGCTCCACGGCCCTGTGAAGTGGGGAACTATTATAATGGCTATTTCATAGATGAGGAAACTGAAGCAACTTACCCAAGACCATACAAGGAAGTCATAAAGCCAGGATTCAAATCCAGTAGTCTGGCTGTTGTCTCAGCTAGGCTGAGAAGTTGACCAATGGGGTCAGGATTGCACAATTAGGAAATAGGAGAGATGGGAGTTTACACAGATCTTTCTAACTCTAAAGGCCATGCTTCTTCTAGTCTAAGCCACTTCGTTCGTTCGTTCGTTCGTTCATTATTCACTCATTTAGTGCCTATTCATGAGTGCCTACTGTGTCCCAGGGACTGTTCTAGGCATTGGATACATGAAATGGTGAGTGAAACAGAAGGAGTCTGTGACTTTATAGAATTCGTAGTTTAGCAGATAACATAGGAAAGTGTGATAGAAACACACATTGTTCTAATAAGGATGAAACAGACTGATAAATACGGATAGAAACATGCTGATGGCTGTGGGCAGCTCCTCAGATTATATCCTACAGTTGACCATCTACTAGACTGAAGGTCAATCTTGATTTGTGTACATGTTTTTTAAACAATCACAAACTTACAGAAAAGTTGGAAGTACCCATACAAAGAACTTATTTTTCCCTGAAATATTTGAGAGTAAGTTGCCAACCCGATGGTCCCAAATACTTTAGTGTGAATTTCCTATAAATAAGACATTTTCCTGTTGAACCAGAATACACTGTCAAAGTGAGGAAGTTAACGTAAACACTTTATTACCACTAATCCTCAGACTCATTTATGTTTCACCAGTTGTCCTAACGATGCTTTGTGTTAGATACAGTGATTATCTCTCTTTCGTCTCCTGCTGTCTGAAAGGAGTCTTCAGTCTTTTTTTTTTTTTTTTTCCCCATGACCTTACCACTTTTGAAGGCTACAGGGCAGTTATTTTGTAGAAGGACCCTCGATTTGGGTGTTGTCTGACATCTCCTCATAACTAGTAGAGTTTATGCATCTTTAGCAGGAATGTCACAAAATGATGCTGCGTTCTTTGTGCATTATCAGGTAATGCCCATTTTTAATCTGTCCCATTTTTGATGATGTTCAATTTAGTCATTTGATTAAAGTGCTGCTTGCAGGCTTTCCTCCAGAAAATTTCCCCTTTGTAATTTATAAGCATTTTGTGTGGAGGTACTTTAACACTATCTAAATATCTTATTCTTTATTAAGCTTTCAATTTATACATTAACTTATTTATATCTCTGTGGACTCATGGTTTCCTATTTTATTCAATGGGCTATACTCTCTTATTATCATTATTTATTTTGATGCTCAAATTGTCCTCAGTTGGGCCAGAAGAAATCCCCTCAAGCTGGCTTCTGTGTTGTTGTTGTTGTTGTTGTTGAGATATCTGTTTTATTCTTTTATAATTCTTCATTCTCCAATACAAACAGATGTTCCAGGCTCATCTTGTATTTTTTCTTTCCTCAGCCCTAGAACTAGGCATTTCTTGAAGGAAGCCTTGTTCCTTTTAGTGGGAAACAAAGAGCGTGCAACAACATTTCATAAAACAGCCTAAAAATGTTCTTCCTGGCAGTTCCACACTTTGTAAAGAGCCCTATGCTTTCTGCTTAATAATATACTGCCTTAAATTTTAGAATCATTTAATACAAGCATGTCTTTTCTCTCCAAGTAGATTATTTAATTAATTTAACACATTATTTTATATGCCTAGTATTGACCAGACACTGGGCTAAGCATAAGCTAAGACCCCTGTTCTTAGGGAGCTCTCAGTTTGGTAGGGAACACAGACGGATAAATCAGAGTGTAATGTGATAAGGGCATATCAAAAGATATTATACACAGGGGCCTCTGGGTGGCTCAGTCAGTTAAGCGACTGCCTTCGGCTCGGGTCATGATCCCAGAGTCCTGGGATTGAGCCCAGTGTCAGGCTCCCTGCTCGGCAGGGGGCCTGCTTCTCCTTCTCTCTCTGCTGATTCCATTGCTAGTACTCTCCTGCTCTCTTGTTCTGTCAAATGAATAAATAAAATCTTAAAAAAAAAAAGATACAATACACAGTGCCATGGGAACACAGAAAAGGGAAGATCTCCTCTGCATGGCCATGCTCCAAAAGTCTTCACTGCTTTGGCAATCAAGCAGCAGGACCTAAGCATCCTAAGCAAGGGAGAATGCTTCTGGGACTCTAACAATTGACTAGATATGGAGAATCAGGCTATGTTTCGGAGCTGGGAAGCACAGCGAAGTTGCTTATTAAGAAGATTCTGGGGACGCCTGGGTGGCTCAGTTGTTAAGCGTCTGTCTTTGGCTCAGGTCATGATCCCAGGGTCCTGGGATCGAGCCCCACATCGGGCTCCCTGCTCAGCAGGAAGCCTGCTTCTCCCTCTCCCACTGCCCCTGCTTGTGTTCCCTCTCTCACTGTGTCTCTCTCTGTCAAATAAATAAATAAAATCTAAAAAAAAAAAAATGAAGAAGAAGATTCTGGTATGGCTTGCCTCTGCTCCTTCCTTGTGGACCATGGTCAAGATCTAAAGTCCCAAGATAGAACATTTACCTGATTAAGCTTAAGTCGTATGTCTGTTCGTGACCCTAGGGCTCAGGAAGAGCACAGGGAGGAGTGAAGTCTGTTTCTCTCAGTTTCAGTAGAGGTGAGACAGGTGCCTGGAATTAGCTTCTTTTTTTTTTTTTTTCTTTTGAAGATTCCACCATTTATCTGTCAGAGAGAGAGAGAGCACAAGCAGGGGGAGTGGCAGGCAGAGGGAGAAGCAGGCTCCCACTGAGCAAGGAGCCTGATGCAGGACTCCATCCCTGGGATCGTGACCTGAGCTAAAGGCAGATGCTTAACTGACTGAGCCACCCAGACGTCCTGGAATTACCTTCTCACTAAGATTAAACAGTTATTCTCCAGGGGCACCTGGGTGGCTCAGTCAGTTAAGTGTCCGGCTCTTGATTTTGACTCGGGGCTGTAAGATTGAGCCCCACATTGGGCTCTGTGCTCAGTGTGGAGTCTACTTGAGATTCTCTCTCTCTGCCCCTTTCTCCCACTTGTGTATGTGCACATGTACTCTCTCTCTCTCTCATAAATAAATCTTAAAAAAAAAACACCACAAACAGTTATTCTCCAAAAGGAAAGCAAGCTCTGATTAGGAATGGATAGTGGAAGCTAGAGAAATTTTAAAAATTACCAATGAGCCATACAAGAGCATTCAGGCATGTAGAAGACTATGGGGAAAGGCAAGTTCTCAGTAATGTTGTTGAACTGCTGGATCAAGCTTCACCTGAAAGCAACCGTTTGGAGATTTCCAGTTACATGAACAAATAAGTCTTTCCTTTGTCCCCTCCTATTCTCCCTCCCCCTCTTTTTGCTTTAAGACCCTTTGAGTTTGGTTATCTGTCATGTGTAACCAAAAGATTTCTGATACACTACCCAATGCTCTTACACAATTGCTGGCAGTTCTTTTTCTTTTATTTCCTATGAAAATATTCATTTCTTTACTTTTTCAATCTTTGAGTGACATAAGAGCTGCTCATTTTTAGCTCATATCAGGTGAGTGATCCAGCTCATAGTATCATACTTTTCCTTTAAGTCATTCTTCTCAGATAGGTGATATACTTGTATAATGATGTTGGATTGTACCCTTTGTAGCATCCTAATAAAACAAAGGAAACATTATATTGGAAATAGTTTTTTCTTACAGCAATTTTGAAATCAATTTTTCAGCCATGCAGCTGATTGTGCTAGAGATACAGAAACGTACACAGTCATCAGTGTGTCCTCAAATCAGGCACTGGGCCTCACCTCACATGCCCTACATGGGTGCTATTGGGTACACAAAGCAGTGTCAAACAGATCGAGGTCAGTTCTTGTCCCTATAAAAGACTAAGATAATAACCTAAGAAGAATGGGGACTTGAAACGCCTCCATTGAATGATGGATCTGCGTCCATTCCCCTTAAATCTGGGGAGGCTTGTGACAGCTTCGTACAATAAGGCACACACTTTGTGACTCTGTGATATTATGTGACTTCCAAGGCTTGGTCATAAAATGCCATGAGTTTCTGCCTGGTTCTCTTGGGGCTCTTTCTCGGGGCAGCCAGCTGCCCTGTAAAATCCAAGGGCCTTGAGAGTGCCATGCCCAAGAGGTATGTGGTAGGCCTCTGGTCAACATTCCTGGCTCAGCTCCCAGCTGATGGCTTTACCTGTCAATCATCTGCATGAGCCCTCTTGGATAACCAATCTGATCAAGCCTTGAGAAAGACAGAGCTCAGTTGACATCTTGCAAGTGCATGAGAGACCCCAAGCAAGAACTGGCCAGCCAAAGAGTTTTTATATTCCTGATACACAGTTGTTTTCATAATAAAATGGTTGTTGTAAGCCGCTGAGTTTGGGGGTAATTTGTTATGCAGTAATAGTAACCAGAACAGGGATCCAGAGTGGACACATTCTCTTCATTTGTAGTCCTGTCTCTAAAAGTTGTGGGTCTTAGAGCAAGGGTCCAAATGGAGGCCCACACACCATATGTCTAAATATTTAAGGCTATAAATCAAGTGAGCAAATCATTAAATAAAATATGTGCTATCATCTCATCTTAAACATAGACATTCATGATGACAAAATAGAGAGTTGGCAAAATGTAAAATATAGCCGAATTTAATTATTGTCATACATGTCTGTTCTGTGGTTGGGCTGGTGATGTTGGGGTGAGTAACTGTTCCATATTATATGGCCACTATGCACCACTGTTGTAAGTACTGCCTCAATTCCCAAGGTCTCCAGAGTCAGGCATTAGAACTAGAGGGGGGAAAAAAGATAGCATTCCTGGGAAATATCTTGGCATGCCATAGAATCTATAGCATACATAACCATCCCACAGGAAAGTTTGGTCAAGTGAGTTAATTTCTCATTTCACTTACCTGAGAAATTCTCCCACTCAGAATCTCAGACTCTCTAAAGCAGTGTTTATCGCTGATACTGAAAACAAAGAAACCTTTATTAAATTCAAACACAGCCCCCTTTTGATTGAGAACGTAAGGCAAGCAAGGTGGAGAGGCATTTTCCTAGGGCCTGGACAGTATTACCCATCAGATGGGCATTTAGGCTTAAGGATCATGCCATATCAGTGCTGTGGGCCTGATCCAAAGAGGCAGAATATCTCTTACATGTCCTAATATACATTTGGGTGAGTGCACTAGTGATACATGGAGCCCTTAAAGTGTGGGATCAGGGCAGAGGCCCCTTTTTCTGTAAGGGCATTGCTACTTCATTGTTCCATGACATAGGGACAGGTGTCTGGGAAACAACGGTGGTAATCTAATTATGTGGGATTTTATCCACCTCCGGCTCCCAAGCCCCAGCAATCGAGAACAATGTTGAGACTGCACACCTACTGTTTAGTGATTCATGTTCAGCCACTGCTTTCATTCATTCAGCCCCTACTACGTGGCAGATGCTCTTAGTCTAGGCACAGTAATGAGCAAGGCAGTCAGAGAGCTCACATTCCAGTGAGAAAAGACCAAGGATAAACACACAGATGAACTAAAAAGTAAGATAATTTGACATCAAAATAAATTCTATGAAGAAAATAAAACACAAAATGGGGTGAGGGCAGGCAGCTCTGGCTGTGGGGTCAGGAAGGAGAGCTCTGGGGCAGGGGACCATTGCGCTGAGACCCAGAATAAGAGTGGGAGGCAGTAATGCAAACATTGGGCAGATTAGCTAACTGGATTTCTTGATATTAGAGGGCTAAGAAAGGCCCCTTTTTAAACCTCAGTACCTGCTGAACTTAAGTACTTTCTTGGCCCACTTTCTTGGTATAGTCTGTAGAATAACAAATGTAAAATCTTTCATACTTATGGAACTTTCGCCACCTCAATGATTAATGCACAGAATATAGATGTAGAATATGTTGTGATTAGACCAAATCTAACCTGGAATCCAGAACATAACCTCCAAAATATATAGCTCTATTAGATTTTTTATATTAGCTTACTTTTCCGCTTCTTTCTCAAAAAGCAAAGTAATAGCAAATTAGGTCTCTGAGACTTCTGATTAATTGTCTATACCTGATTTTAATATGAAAGACAATTTAGCTAGGTAAGTTTTTAAAGAGCTAAATCTACTTAGAATGTGATTCTTTAGGTCTATATGTGTCATGAGATTTTTAATTAAAGATACTTGAAGTTGTAAATTCTTAGTCAGCCAGTGTATTTCATAGGCTGAAATAGAGCAAAATATTAATTTTTTTTCAAATTAAAAAAAGGAAATTTACCAGTTGGTTTTCAGAGAAAATATGCATGTATAATTTGAGATTTTGTTTTTTTTTGGCAAGTGGTAGATATTCATTCATATAATTGAATCAATCTAAGAATCTTTTTTTCAGTATTTTCTAATTATAAAGAATAATTACACTTTATTATTAGTAATCTTAGTAATATTTATAGTTGTGTGTGCCAAACAATATACAAGGTGATTTATATGCATGATTTCATATAATTGTCATGAGACCCTGCATGGATTGTTGTAGGTACTATTAATAATTCCTATTTTATATTTGAGAAAATAAACATCTTGCTACATGGTGGGAGATGGTGAAGCCAGGAACTGAACCTGACTTCAGAGTCAATTTAATGCTTGAGATTATGACAATAATTTTCCAGATATTTTGTACTATTTTATTTATTATTCTTTACAATATTGCCATGATTATATTCTTAATTTCATAATTAACTTGAAACTTATTTTATCCTTAAGAGTTTGTTTTTTTAAAAATAATTATAACTCCAGAAATTCAGCATATTTTATCAAAATTTTTTTGTAAAGTGAAACTTTATTCTAAAACATATCCAAAATTGCAGACAAAAGTATCACTGAAACAGGTAAATGTATATGTATAGAGAATGGTTAAACATAAAAAATGTAATTTTAGTCGTTTAAAGAAGTCTTCATCAATAAAGTCCAACTTAAAAATTTTTTGGTCTTAAAACAGTTTAAATTATATACATTAACTCTGGTGTAATTCCAAAAATGTTGTCAAAGTAAAATACAAAACTATATAAAAGCTGTGAATTCAAGCACAAAAACAACATACATATCTACATTTGATGATTCTGTGCAGATATACAGTACATCAAATTAACTGTAGTCTAGTTCAGAACAAATTGCACAACCAAGTAAAGAAAAATGTCCATAATAAATCATAGACAAATCAATGAAGATTTTTAAAAATGACTGTCAAAGGATTTATTTCTAAAATCTCCTATATGATCGGGCAACTGCCTCCTCTGCCTCTTTCCCTATCTCCAAAAACAATCAGGTTCTGAGGGCGCCTGGGTGGCTCAGTCAGTTAAGCATCTGCCTTTAGCTCTGGTCATGATCCCAGAGTCCTGGGATCAAGCCCTACATCAGGCTCCCTGCTTAGCGGGGAGTCTGCTTCTCCTTTTGCCCCTCCCCCTGCTCATGCTCTCTCTCTCTCTTAAAAAAATAAATAAAATCTTAAAAAAAATCAGATTCTGTCAAGTCTGATGTTTACCACTGCATCGCTTATTAGACAATGGGCATTTTAAGACCTTTTCATTAAAATTACTTTCCTGTGACATCTTTTTCTCATCAGTATGTCGTCTTCATTTTCTAAACATTTCAGGTATTAAAGTCTCATTACTACATCAGTGTATTTTTTATTAACATTTTTTTTTTAAGATTTTATTTATTTATTTGACAGAGAGAGACACAGCGAGAGAGGGAACCCAAGCAGGGTGGGTGGGAGAGGGAGAAGCAGGCTTCCTGCGAAGCAGGGAGCCTGATGCGGGGCTCGATCCCAGGACCCTGGGACCATGACCTGAGCCGAAGGCAGACGCTTAACACCTGAGCCACCCAGGCGCCCCCATCAGTGTATTTTTAAGGTAGCTTTCTTCCCTGACATGGACATTTAAAATTCTCTTCAAATGAATGAAAAAGAATAGACAATCTCCACAAGAACATGATGATGTCATAAAATATATTTTTATGCTTTAATACCTCAGTGCTTGAAATATTATTAGCAACTTCACCAGGTCAGAGTTTTGGAGCTTAGACACAGTAAAAGTTCAGAATGTCAAGGGGATAAAAGTCTTATACAGATATAGGCATTTTAAAAATTCTTGTTAAATATATGAATAGGCTTAACGCATCAAGCTGGGAACATATTTAATCACGTCACTTCTGGCTCTCATTACCTCTTAGGTGCTTCATCTGAGCGGGTGTTGTTTTTTTGCTTTTTGGTTTTTTTCCTAGAGGTTACACATATTCCTTATTAGGAACATATCTTCATCTTCCCATTTGGGGGGAGTCAAATTTTTATGTTTTGTTTCACTTAAACGTATTCATTCATTCACTTAAACATTTTCCTAGAAGAAAATATAGAGTAAAAGCTCTTTGTCTTGGCAATGATTTCTTGGTTAAGACACCAAAAGCACAGGCAACAAAAGCAAAATAATTAAGTGGGATTATATCAAATTAAAAAGCTTCTGCACAGCAAAGGAAACAATCAACAACACGGAAAAGTAACCTACAGAATGGGAGAAAATATTTTCAAACCATAGATCTGATAGGGGTTAATATCCAAAACATAAAAGGAATTTCTACCAAAAAAAAAATCTGAAAACCTGGTTAAAATGTGAGCAAAGTACCTGAAGAAGACATGCACATGGCCAACAGGTGCCCAACATCACTCACCATCAGGGAAATGCAAATCAAAACTCAATAAGCTATCACCTCACACCTGTTAGGATGTTACTTATTAAAACAACAACAACAAGAAAAGATAAAAAATTGCTGACGAGGATGTGGAGAAAAGGGAAACTTTGTACGCTACCGGTAAGAATGTAAATGGGTACACCATTATGGAAAATCATATTTAGGTTTCTCAGAAAATTAAAAATAAAACTACATATTGTCCAGTTATCCCAATTCTGGGTATTTATCCCAAGGAATTGACATCAGGATCCCAGAGAGATACCTGCATTCCTCCGTTCATTGCAGCATTATTCACAAGAGCCAAGATACGGAAACAACCTCAATGTCCACCCATAGATGAATAGATTTAAAAATGTTATTTGTATTACAATGGGAAATTATTTAGCCTTAAAAAAAAGGAAATATTGCTCTTTGCAACAACATAGATGGATCTGGAGGATATTATGCTAAGTGAAGTAAACCAGACACAGAAAAACAAATACTGCATGATTAGACTTATATGTGGAATCTAAAATAGTGAAACTGAGAGAAACAGAGGGTACAGTAGTGATAATCAGGGGTTGGGGTGAGGGGGAAATGGGGAAGTGATGTCCAAAGGGTAGGAAGTTTTGGTTGTGCAGGATAAGTCTAGAGATCTGATATACAGTATTGTGCCTACAGCTAATAATACTGTATTAGGGACTTAAATTTTTCTAAGAGGGTATATCTTCTGTTAAGTGTTTTTACCACATACATACACACAAATAATAATAATAAAGGGGCAGGAAGGGCATGTACTTATCTTCAAACTCATTGAGTTGTATATATTAAATATACAGCTTTTTACCTGTCAAGCTTACCTCAATAAAATGGTTGAAAACAAGGAAACAAAACATAAAAGCTTTAAAAATTTCAAGAACTTTACTGCTCTTTGATGTCAGTCATCCACTGGAAATATACTAATGCTCATATTTCTAGAGAGCCTCTATGCTCTCACACATATTCAGGGAGAGGGAGGTGACTTTGGCAAGGAGCGTGTGATACTCATTCTGTGCCCGGCAGACACGTCTGCCATTCTGGCCAGAGGTGCTCTCCTCATGCACTCTCTACCTGGCCTACCCCCACCCTTTAGTTTTAGCCTTTGGGTGGACATGTGAGTCGTTTGGGACACAGTAAGATCACCCCATTTTAATCAGCATACTCCCTAGTTAATTTTACTTTCCTACCTGTGAAGGAGGAAGTCTTACCTCATGGACATAAGCTATTAATTACTGTAAACAATCATTAAATACTCAAGTTTCAGAAATATGATTGTGATTTAATTATTTTCCTTAAGAACATACTATTTTAATTTTTGAAAGCCATACAATGAATTAATCAGTTGTAACTAGGTATAATTGCCTCACACCAACAGTGCCCCTTCCCCCCATATCAGGGGTTGAAGTAACTGAATGAATGAATGAACGGATGAAAAATATTGTATTGGCAAGTTTTGATGAAGTAACTGAATGAATGAATGAACGGATGAAAAATATTGTATTGGCAAGTTTTGATGAATGAGATTCACAGAAAAAAAGTTCATAGATGAAATGAGCATGCATCTAAAATTTAAATTATTTATAGATTTAAATTATATTTACAGATTTTTGTGAGTCTTAGAAACCTGAATACATTTACTACAAATCGTATTTAGGAACTGTTGATTGAAGAAGTGAATGTGGCTTGTTATAAGACAATCAGGTCCTACTTCATTCATGTAAAGGACCAATAATTAAAGATGAGTGGGCATGCTCTTTCCCTCTTCTGATCTCCCCTATTGTTTCAAAACATTGAGAAGTATTTGACTAAAAGTGTTACTACACTTTCAGAAAATTCCATTAGAACTAATATATAAAATATTAATAGACATTTCAGTGTTGTAATATGCTATTAAAAAGCAGAGTGAACTTCAAGGATCATATGCCTACCTGATAGTGCATGCCTAACATTTATCAGGAGAAAACAGATCACATTTAAGAAAAACAAAATGTAATCAGCTGGTTGTTTCACTCTCATTTTCTACCAATCACAGAACGCTTTCCTTGTTCCTTTCCTTAAAATCTGCTAAAACCCAGACAGGCAAGTAAAAGTAAAAACAAAACAAACCCCCCCCAAAACAAAACCAAGCTTACACAATATAAACTATAAATTCCTAAAAATGCCAATAAGGAATTAGAAGTTAAAAGTAAGATTTAAATAGGTTTTTTAGGTTTCTGTGGGAACTAACACAACAGAGGGGGTTGGTGCCAGGGAGGCAGTTGTGGTTCATTCTAAGTAGCTGCTAACTTGTCCTGTATTGACTCAAGGAACAACCTGATCAGTGTTTACTAACATTGTTTCTCTAACAGGTCTCCAGGGACCAATGGGGAGTGAAACAAGTAGGAACAGATTGCGAAAGATTACTGACAACTGGCTTGCATGTACACAGTGGGTCTTGTGATAGAGATGAGGAGTATGGCTAGCCCCAAAACAAAACATCTTGAAAAACTGCTTAATGGTGAAATGAATTCTTTTATCAAAATGTAATCATTCATCATAGAAAAAATTACAGCAATTGTGAGATGCCATTACCACTTGCCATAGTAGTTTAAGATCTGTATTGACTTGGCTTTTAGTTAACTGTGTTTTCCTGGAGTCTTTTTTGTCTTAATAATATTCCAAAAAGGATTGGACTTTTTTTTTTTTTTTCCTGTGCCTAAGTTACTCCTTGAGGAATAAAGTAGGTGTTTCAAGAGCCACATTAATCCTTTTAAACTATTATCTACTCATGAAGGTGCATTAACTCTTCAATAATTCTAAGTAGTACCTTAACTACAAGGACTAACTGTAGGTACTAGAGATAATAGAATTCCCAAATGAGATAAGAGAGAGAGAAGTAGATACATAGAGAGAGAGGATTTAATGCAATTCTACTCACAAAACTTACGTGAATTACTTGCTGAGCAAGTTAGATTTCAGTTGATCAAGATAATGCATGATTGGATAACTAATTAATTTCTTCATTGACTTGCAAGAGTATTCTCTATGCACTCTTCTACTGTGAAAGGAAAATAGGTGTCTTTTTTAGTCCTTTTTTTGAAGTTTCCGTCCCCACCCCCATCTTAATTATACCCTTTGCCTTAAACTTCGCTTGAGAAATGAGTCCTTGTGACATAGGCAGAGGCTGTCAAACTTTTAGCTGAAGGAAAGGGAGTGTTGTGCTCAGGCCCGGTGAGCAAATGGAATTCTTTCAAAGGAAGATGGAGGAGCCAACCTTACAAATAAATGTCTTGGCTCTTTGCAGTAAGACTCCTCCTCTAGCCTCATCTCTTCTGGATGTAAAGGTCAAAGGAAACTCCACACAGCCACCTTCACATCTCAGTGCACTGGCTAAATATCTTAGGAGAATGAAGAATTCCTAATGGGGAACTAATCTTATAATTCTTTGTTTGCATTCCAGAATTGTACAAACTATACTTTCCACTTCAAACAGTTCGACATACAAACATCCTCAGAAACCAGTTCTTTTACATCTCGGATCTGTCTTGTATTTGAGTCTGAAAAAATTTTCTGTATACTCTTTTAACATAATCACTGAAGATAAAAATTAGTAGCCAAGTAGCTATGTAAGGAATGTCTTGAACTCTTAAGCACATTTTGAATATTTAAGTTCATTTTCATCTTTTAAACAAATGGTAAAATATAAATTCAACTTATGAAGTAAAGAAGCATTTACTCTAAAGAGTTTGAAAGCTGAAATATGTTAATAAATCACTGCACATGTATACTCTCTCTCTCCAAAGCCAAAATTACTCAGATATTTTAAAAATCTCTTTTGGTGAAGTCCCTAGTTTCTGAATTCTTTGTCTCTTTTGTGTATAGGTTCTTATGCCAGAAATAGATATGAAGTGTCTTAATTATTGGCATTTGTATCGAAAAACAGTTGGAATCATGTAGCTTATTTTTGGCAAGTGGAATCAAGATCACCACAAAGGGATGTATAATATAAAGCCTATGGTATACATTTTCATCTACGGCAAGAAGGAATCTGCACAATAAGTTAGGAATTAGCTGTATGACTTTAACTTCTGAACTGAAGTTTATGTAGCAGTTTATGATTAATTACTCATCTTGGTAAATGTCAATTTTCTACTCATTAGGAGTGTTACCCATAAAAATAAACCTATCAGTTATTTTACCAGTAAAAATGGGTTTATTTGGGAATAGCAGAGAACTGCAATTCAGGACCTGCAAGCCATGGCAAAATCACAGGCAAGACCTGAGAACAGAGGAGAGGAACACTCTTTTTTAGAGGAAATGGGGTAGTTGGGAGGGGCCATTATAAACAAAAAAATCTATTGGAGTCAACTGGGAGTTCGAAGTGTAGTGGCTTTTCATTGGTTGTGTTTTGACAGTCTTTCATTGGCTAGGCTGTTGCGGGGCAAGAAGAAAACCTTTCTTCCTTCCACTGGGGTAGTAAAGTGGTGGCTTCTTCCTATCAGAAACGCAAGGTAGGTCTCTTCCTGTGGAGGGTCTCCAATTGACAATTAGCAGGAGAACATGAGAGCTCCCCCTGTTGCCATCCCCACTTCCCCTTCCTCTCATTACTTTTCACAGGATAAGAACATCTATTCGTCCAACGACAATGAAGAAGATATCTGATTTAATAATTTATCTGCTCCAAAACTCCTCTTCAGTTGGATAAACTCATACATTTCCAGTGTCACTTTAATGCACAAGTGGGATGAACAGAACCTCCTTTTTGAGGCCCAGTATAAACGTGATGAGAAGCAGTACTGCCAAGTAAACCAGAAAGATATTTTATTTTAAACAGATTTCAAATGAACATCTATGTTTTCTGGAACATAAAATTTTCCAATCTGTATTTCATGTTTTCTGAAGTGCCTACTGCCAGAGCAAAACAACACAATATTTCTGGTTACTTGAAGGAAAAACTTGCTGTTATTCATTTTTGCAAATACACAGTTCAGTAACTCTCTTTTACACAGAAGCATGCAAATCTTTCTAGCATTTGAAAATATGGTAGCAAATACCTTTCCAAACAACAAGGTTTTAAATCATCTGGGAAGTGAGGTAATCAGAGACAGCTTGCCAGACCTCTGTTCACCCTGGACCATTTCCCCTCTGAGATGATTTAAGAAGCTCATTTTAGAGATACTCATGGCATACAAGTTCTATAGAGATTTGGGCTTTGCATGCTTTACATTCTAAAGTGAGCTTTACTGGACCATGTAATTTTGCACCCAGAAATCTTTCAGCAAGATTACTATTTTTGAGAAAAGCCTGAGATTATTGCACTGCCTCGATTTCACACGGTATTTTTGCTAAATGGATTGAATTTTAAACTCTGATGAGTCAATATTGAGAATTTGGTTATGGTCTGATTTTGTGGAGTAATTATCTCTAGACACACTGGCAATGGATTTACAAATCTATCTTTGGTGCAAATTAGATTTGGCTCCTATGTTGGTTTTGATTTAGTTATTTATTTGGTCCAATAAATTTCTTATTAGTAACTGTTATAGTGAGCACTTCAATTTTGAATCTGGGAACTTTTATGGTAAGATGGATCTCTTGCAATTGCTAATGCTTCTATTTTCATTTAACACTTTCACATATGCCCTATATTTTTTAATGTGTTAATTGGATTCTCCTTTTTTAATAGATACAAGTTTAGCTCCCTGGGGTTTTTTCATTGAATCACAAAGTATGTTGAGGTAAATACTTCTCAACTAACGAAGTAAATATATAAAAATTTGACTAGTAACTGCTTGTTGTAATAGCATGCTGAGTTCTCAAAATTAAAATTAATATCACTTTCCGTGATTAACAATATGTTCTGTTATAACAATTTTGAGACCATTTAGTATGTGTAATAGCTCTTCAGTCACAAGTGAATAATAACTAACTTGAAGACAAAACAGTGAGCACCACAAAAGACTATATAGAGAATAATACATTTGACTTTACAATTCTTAAGCCATTTCTTTCTCTGAAACAATATTTACATAAATAAGCCATGTTGAATTCTTTTATACAACATATACTAATTTATATATTATATGCAATAATTGAGATTAAATTGCAAGCACATTTAAATGCAATTTTTTTCATGTGACATGACTAGACATCAAGAGGTTCCTCCCTATTACCTTCAAGAATTACGTGCTTGTAAGATGCAAAGACACAATCTTGTGAGGAAAATTTGAGACCACCGTACATTGAGAAGAGCAGCTACAGCCAAGCAGAGCCCAACACATACTTCAAGGGAAGCTTTGCAAACTGGGGGACAGCTAAACATTTATGTGTACAATGTCTGTTGGTTCTAGATCTTTCCATAAAGGGATGCCCTATTTCCCATCAGACAATTTGTGTAGGGAGTAAAACTTCTGGAATTTCTTTATAAATCTTTATGCCTCTTTTGGTGTAAAGTGTTTCTTTACTTTTAAGAATACGTTGAGAGTGGGTGTAAGGGGAAATTGGAGGAAAGTGTCAAAAGGTAAAAACTTCCAGTTATAAGATACATAAGTACTAGAGATGTAATGTATAACATGGTGACTATGGCTAGCACAGCTGTGTACTATGCAGGAAAGTTATTAAGAGAGTAAATCCTAAGTGTTTTCATCACAAGGACAAAATTTTTTCCCTTTCTTTTCTTTTTATTGTATCTGTATGTTAGCTGAACCTATTCTGGTAATCATTTCATAATATACGTAAATCAAACCATCATGCTGTACGCCTTATACAGTGATGTATTTTAATTATTTCTTGTTACAAGTGGGAACAAATCCAATAAATACAACACAGGCATTTCGGGGCTACTGCAAAAATTAAATATAGATTGGTTGTTAGATAATATTAGGGAATTTTGTTAACTTTAGTTGTGATAACACTGTTGTTATATAGCATAAGTCAGCAACCTATAGCTGGTGAATCACATGCCTACTTGTGTAAATAAAGATTTACTGGAACATAAAAAAAGAACACATTGAGCTATGAGAACAAATACTCGATGACTTTTACTTGATACTTGATACATATTATTTGGGGCTGGGTATGCAGACACTCTAACCCCTTTTCCTTCATTTTGGACTCTTAGACTATTATCTCATTCACCAAGAGGAGCTGAGGGGGAATTAAACTGATTCTGCTGGCTTTTATTTATCTATGTTAAATCTTATCTTAGTTATAGGACTCCTACCTGTTTTAAATTAAGGGACCCTTCAGTTGCCTTGCTACCCACCCCTCCATCTCCCAGAAATCTAGACACCTTGCTACAATTGCCTGACAAATTACTTGAGGTAAATGTTGGCTCAGGAAGGTGTCTGGCCATTGGAATTTATAGCATTTTCCTTTCTAAGCACTATGTACAAATGTGCTGCATTGCTGAACTAGAAAGCCTTGTTTGGATCAAAACCAGAATACTAGAAACACTTAATACTTAAATGCTCTTAAATACTGTGGAACCAGTATTAAAGAATTTATTAGAAAAAGATTTATATATTTAATTTATATCTAGGATGAATTTTTAATCTCAGTTATAGATCTTCCTCCTCCTACATTTTTATTTATCTAGTGTGCAGGACCTACTTCAGAATCTTTTTTTGGACAGTGGTGAACTGAGACAACCATCTGTACAATTCATCAGAAAGATAAATGCACTTGAGGAGAAGCATAGTTTTGCATAAATTACCTGCATAATTGCTTCAGATTTCCACATTATGTATAATGCTGTTTGGAATAAAATATAAAACTATTATCCATTAACAGATATTTGATAACCATATTAATTATTTTTGGTATTTGGTTTAGTTATCTAGAACCAGCCACATATAGCCTTTTCTTAATGCATATCAATTCTTTGATACTATAGACCCCTGGTTTTTATGTTAGGCATAATGTCTGTCTACCTCAGTCATATACACAGATCCACATTAGTGGATTTTGATTTATCATTCAGAAACACTTATGCTTGCTTCCAATGAATAATTTTCCTTACTTTTTCTATAAGTAATAAAGCGGAGGCTAGATATGAAAGGGTAGAAGCTGTAAATGAAAAGTTGTATTTTTAAAATTAAGTGTGAAAACAGGTGCTAATTTTAAGGGACATTTACGTACATTTTTATGGCAACCTTCCATTTCCATTACATGAATAGTCCAGGTATTTGTACAAAGACATTAAGTGATAACTCCATTTGAGAATAAATGCAATAATGGCCATGTATGCATGCATGCACGTGCACACGCATGCATGCTAAATTCACAGAATGTGTCAGGTAGCTGATGGCCATGGTGAATTAAGGATAGTAGATCACTAAGAATCATCCCAGATTCCAATTATATTTATACGTAATTTGTGCATTTGTAAAAACCTTACAAATAATTCTATTTTTCCAGGATGACATTATAGGTAACAATTTAACACATGTGGTAAAAAAACATACTAAGTTCTTACAATCACAATTAGGTAAATTAAACAATCCGATCAGCTCATAGCTATCATGAATAAAGAATTCTATGAATAAAGACTTTTCCATTTTCCATACTGGAAACAACAGCATGTCTTTTACTCACTCTAACATACAGTTTCTGGTAGAAAGTAATATACACATTTTAATGAGTAGTTTATATTAAGAACATTTCTAAGGTATTGCTAAATGTAAAGATTTGTTTTTAAATTATGTAAACTGGACAGATTATTTGAATTGCTTCCTAATAACTAGATGGTTAATTACATTTTACTGAGCAATTTTACCAGGACATGATGGAAATTTAGCTGACAATGTTTTTGTATTGTGTTCTGAGAACACTGTGAGGAATCCAAATTTCACTTCCTTGGCAATGTAGTGAGGTCATATGATGCAAAAGAGAAAGTGGGGTAAAGTTTTAATGTTAATTAGGAATAAATCCTTGATAGCATTTTTAAAGGAATATTAATACTCACTTTTCTCATGTTAATTCCACATTTCATTTAAAAAATGAAATGCTAAATAGTTCTAGGAACACACCATAATATTTCATTGCCTGGGATAATCAAAACAAGTCCAGTTTATCCTGAGGATAGTAAAGCCACAAAGGGAGAAGAGACAAACTGTAATTCTACACATGAAAACACTTAGTCCCACTTTAAACTTTGCAGTATCTACAGGTAATACTGTATTTCATTTTTAAGGATGTAGTCAGCAAAAATATTTACATTAAACTACTTACAGAAATTATTTTTCTTCTATTCAGGAAGACCAATTACATTAAATTAACATTAATGTAACATTAAGTTACATTAAGTTAAGGAAACTTAACAGAGGAAACTCTCCTTAGGAGACTTACTCAACTGAGAATTTCTCTTTAGAATATAGTTTAGAAAAGTAATTAAAATGGTCTAAGGTGTTCTTCATCTGTAGGTCATCTCTTTCAGTCTGATTTACAGTTCTATAGGTAAAGCTGATGCTTTTGGTGAAATAAATGAAGAATGTCAATTCAATTTTTTGTAAACAAGTAGCTACATAAAAAAACTACAATTATTTCTTGTAAACAAGTATCTACATTAAAAAAAACTATAATTATATGGCAGTGAAGTAACCAAGGAATAAAAGATCATTTATGCTCTTACCTTCAGATGCAGTGCCTTCCTAAGGTCTGAGGTGGACAAGCTAACATGGGTATTGTTAAAGCTGGGCACAGGAGATTCCATCTGCTTATATCTTGTATTACTCTCTTTTCATCGCAAATCAATATTATCAGCTACTTTACCAATGAAATAAAAAACAGTCAAAGGAAAGAATTACGTTTAATCATTACCAGTCGTGGTATAACATAATGTAAGTCATAGTGGGAGTGTTTTGTGAGCAAACCTCCTATCACCACCCCCAATATATGCATGTGCACATGCTCACACAAGTTGAGTATGCAAAACATAAGTGTATTAATAGTGGGTCACCACTGTTTCTTAGACTTGTCCGGTATTTCTCAAGTTACGTTTTGAAGACGCAGGGAGCCTCTTACACTTGCTTACGACTGGGTACGACTGTTTTAAGCAAACACAGACTCCTGCTCCTCATTGCAAACAAGAAACTTACACCACCAGGAGAGGGGGTTAAAAGAAAAAAAAGACCAATTTACCTTTTGGAGAATATGTGGCAACTCTCCCCCACCCCCATATTGACATTCTCCCTCCCATACTATACACTCATGCACTCATGCACTACTTCTATCAATTAGTATTTTCAAGAATAGAGCATTATGGTATATAAAACATAAAAATGAAGGCAAAACCAGTGTTAAAATACTATAATGCTTTCCAAAGTCAAGTAGCTATGATTTGTGGCATTGCTTCTAATTAACAGTGATAATCAAGAAATGGAAAGTGCAATTATTTCTCCTGGGAAAACTATATACTGTATGAGAAAGAAAAGTTTAGGGGCTGAGAAGGTAAAAATGTCTGTATCTTACTTCTACTGGCTGATGCAGGGATTGGGAGAGAGGTACGGAGGAAGACATGGAAGAAGCCAATCAAGACTTCACAGTATTAAGGACTGTGTAAACTTCTCTGCTGAGGGAGCAGTTTTGAATGCTTTGCTGCACATGTCCAGAATAATATGAAGAAAAGGTGTGGGCAGAGGTAGGGCTTCCTCATGTCCCAAGCTGAAATTTATTTTATTTGCTGTTTTTTAAGCTACAGGAGGAATGTTAACTGAATGATCCTATGAAACGCAACAGAGTTCAGCTATCTTAGAGCATCATAAAAAGTAGAAATGGAAGATTTCTTTATTCTATTTCTGGAAGGAAAAGGGTGTTTTGGGCACTTTCCATGACTCAGGGAGCAGAACTGATTTTTTAATCTTTTGGGCAACAGAGAAATCTTATCCTCAGCTTCCTAGCTGCGCAGTTCCTATACCTCAGCAACTGAGTCCAACCTGGAGCAGTTGTAACAGAGCACTAGGGTTCATCTGTCAAATGTGTGGGCTATTACCAGGTCAATGGCACTTTATAGCCTTTGTTCCCATGGGAAACTTTGTTTTAAGACAGCTAGACTTTAGAAACAATTTGGCATGTATTTTCAACTGTAGTGAGTCCAGCAGAATGCAAGGCAGAGTAATGAAAATTAATATTTTCACTTGTTACACATTTTCACATTTCATATGAGTATTTTATGTATTCAGTGTGGGCAAGAATTGCTGATACTATTCCTGTGAGGTGAAATATGTAAAAATAACTCAGGAACAGGTAGTATATATCAAGACCAATATAAATGCATAGATGGAGATGGAAAACGCAAGAGAAAAGGATATAGTTTGAATGATTCAAAACCTATACAAAAATTACTATGCAGATATACTATCCTCCATGTGGTGCACGAGAAATTATCTGATATTAAAATTCAGTATTCTTATTTTATGGTTTTCTTAAATAGAACTTTCTCTTCAAAATAAATTTTCAACTATTTCGGGAATTAAAAAAAATTTGAAATAGCCATTTATAATCTGGATTGCAAGAGAGAAGAAATAAATACTTATGATGAGTTGATTGCTATACATTGAAAAAAATCGAATTTTACTGTTTTTTTTGACCAAGTAGACTAGAAATAATGGGACCCATATTGCCATTTATACTCTAATATTACCCCTAAAATAATGGCAAGTAAAAGTGGGGTCATGATTGTTCGTGATAATAAGAAACAATACCTTCTTAGAAAGCAAATAAAAGAAATTTAAGATCAGTAGGAATAGAGTGAATAGACAAAAAACATTTGAAATTTCTAGCATCATAAGATTAAGCTTAATAATCACAGGGTTGAAAGTGTTCACACAATTATCAGAAAAAAGTGAAAATTAAAATTATTTTTGGTAAATTCACATGTCTATCCAAAGTGTCATCTTCAGATTACCTTGGCTTGAGTTAAAGACCTTTTAATTTGACTTTTTCATGAAAGTTCTCTGCAGCTTGAAAGCTTGAATCTGTTCTCCAGTGTGCAGTCCTAGGTCCACGCACACTGTAGGATGAATGGTGACTCATTTGGTTAGAGTTTAAATCTGGAGCATACATTTAATTCAGCTTCTTTTTCCCCCTTCAACAGTTCTGCCCAGCATCCCTGTCATGCACAGGCCAAATCTTTACTTTCAGAAGGGGTAGATCATTACAAATTTGAGAGAAATAAGTCATCTGGGACCAGGAACTAGCAAATATACGGCTAAATTTTCACTTTAGAGGCCATCAGCCTAAAGCAAGAAGGATTCCTCTTACCTGAGATTAAACAATGCTTTTTCAGATTCTATAGAGTTTGAGATATAGTTGATGTTTACCAGTGGCTATTTGTATCACAGTTTTAACAAAGGATCACCAACTTATCTTTTGGAGTGCAAAATTAAAGTCTTCACGCTTTTCTATGATGATTTCGGTGTTTGTACGTAAGATTAAACACAAAACCCTCAAAAGATCTGGAAAGTGCCATCGAACAACTTGCTTTAGTAAGGGAAGTGTTTTTTTTTTCTTTAATTTTTAACATTGACACATTCTTTTCTGAACAATTACACAACGTAGATTTAGCCTGCTGAAGTCAATGGCCAGATGAATATAGTTACTATAAATGATTTCCCTCTAAATAAAAGTCCTAGATCCTGGGAACAGAGCAGGTGCTGTGCTGCCAATGAGAGGTATGCACAGATGGGGCTGTTACCAGTCAGTTCTGCGGCTAGTAAGCAAGCTACGCGGACAGAAAAGCAGCCCTTCAAAACCCCTCCGGTCCAGGAAAAACTTCTTTTCCCCTTCTGCTCAAAGTGTCAGTCATTGGAATGTATCTTCTTTGCAATGTCTATGTGGAAACGTTCACAAGAAGTCTGAGTAAAAATCAGATACCATTTTCCATTAGCATGTTATTAAAAATTTAGCTCTACTATTCCTGGTGAGAAGTGACAAATTCAAGCACTTCTGGGCTTTATCATGTTAAAGAGAAAATATGTTTCTAAAAATATGACGACCCCTGTCATTTTATTGCTATGGTCTAAGCAATTGGGGCTAATTAATGATTTTCTGTATCATCAAAGACAAGTCAAGAATTCCATCTAAAGCAGTTATTGCAGAAATATACTGTGTTAGGCCCTCGTTGAAGTATTTTTCCTAAATAAAAAGTACAAAAATACTTCTCACTAAAGGTAACTGAGAAGTTGTTTGATTTGACATAGGATGAGGACACACCTTTTTTTTTTTTTTTTTTTTTTTTTGAGACAGTACACTTTGTGATTCACAGGAGAACTTGCATCGGACGCAATTTAATGAAAGCTCTCAAATAAGCAATTTTATTCCTATCCATGATTGCAGACATTTACAAAACCATAACATCTGAGTTCACCTTAAAAAATAACTTATATAAAGCAGTGATATACACAGCACAAAATAGTTCAGGGAGGGGCAGGAGCAACTTTTAATAATTAAAATGTAAACGTGAAAAAAAGGATGGAATAAAAGTCCCTACTTATTTCTACTTAAGATGTCATGTAATAATATTTTACAGTGTCCTGTGGGTCAATGTATGTATGTGCATATGTCCATATAACATACACATATACAATACATTCTCTTTCCCACACATATACATACACAGATAATTATTTGCAGTTCAGTTTAGGGCAATTCTAATATGCCGCTCTGTACAGTTGTTTGAATCACGTTTGGACCCGCTTTCTTCAAAAAATAAGGGAGAGAGCAGGAAATAAAAAGGTTGGTTTGGTGTGACTGAGATTCCTTTGTTTAACTGTACACTGTGATGAATAATTTTCTTCCGTAGTAGTTCTTTGAAGGGCTGACTCACTGTGGTTTTCATGAGGAGACTTGGTAATGGATCACACACTCATTGTCATGCTAGGGGAGTACTAGAAAGAAAAAAGAATCCATATTTTAACAACAATTCTTTTACAGGCCACTAATGTTCTTCTCGGTAAACAGTAGTAACTATGAATTTTAATGTCTTAAAATCTTTTATGTTCAAGCTTTTACCCTCATATAACATAAAAATAAGAAGCTATAAAAAGAGTAAATTTATATAGAATTGACTAAGTCCTGAAATTTTTAATATTTCCTCTGGAAAGCGACCAGTCTCCTTCTTTCCCTGCACTTAGGTGGTTGATAATTACCCAGTCCCTCAGTCTTTTCCCTCTAGCCAGATTCATGTTTTATGGGCATTTGTAACATTTTGGGTAAATCCAATCTATAGTGAAACAAGCATGAGGGACAGTCTCATTACCTACTGGCTATGTAAACTTGGAAGGTTACCTAACCTCTCTGCGCTTCAGTTTCCTCACCTGTAAAATGGGTTTAATAATAGCCTTTATCTTAAAGGGACTTGGGGAAGATTAAATATAAAATCCTTAAAACCATGTATTTCTTGAATATACAGAAAGTGTTCAGCAAGTGTTTAATTAATAGTGTGAGGGAAATAAAATAAAAAACATAAAGCATTTAGAACGCTTAAGAGTCTGATTATACTTTAGGATATACTTGTCTTCTGGCTCCAATTTCAATCCACAATATTTTTAGGGTGGGAGCAGGGGGCGCTGTTGTTACACATTACTTGTCAGTCTGATGAGGCTAACAACTGGTAAAAGGGGAGGCTTTCAGAAATTTGGAAAAGGGGTCTCAAAAATTATTAAGAGAAACAAAGAGCAATTATTGTGATAATTATGCCAATCTATGCATATTCCCAAAGAATAGATTGTGACAGAAAAGTTCTAGAGCAACACTGTCTGAACAAACTTTCTTCAATCATGGACAGGTTCTATAATCTGTGCTGTTCAACAAGGAAGCCACTAGCCACATGTGGCCACTGAACACATGAAATGGGCTAGTGTAATTTTAATGTTATTTATTTAAATTTAAATATCCCCATATAGCTGGTGGGCACCATTTTGGACAGCACAGTTCTAGACTGAGATGTGGGGAGGGTTATCCACTCCCAAATGGTAATGGTCTCCAGATGAAGAGGGTTTCTAGATGAAAATGTAAATGTAAACCTTTAAATATTTTAAATATTTTGTTAAAAATATTTGGTGAGGACCTGGTGAGGACCAGGGCAAAAGGGGATTCCTTTAAACATGTTAATAATAGGCGCGCCTGGGTGGCTCAGTTCGTTGACCACTGGACTAGTGATTTCGGCTCAAGTTGTGATCTCTTGGGTCGTGGGGTCCAGCCCTAGTCGCTGGGCTCCTCACTCAGTGGGCAGTCTGCTTGTCTCTCTCCCTCTGCCCCTCCCCCCAACTCTTTCTCTAAAATAAATAAATCTTAAAAAAAATGTTAATAATGATCATGCCTCATGGAAAGAGGCAGGTGAAGTCAAGAGGAGGACTGGTCTCAGATAGCAGGGCCTTCAACAGGAAAAGTGATGATCCTGGGAAGTGGAGTGTGAACTTTAAAAAGAGCAGGCAGAACACAATGAAGTGAGTTCTAGATGAGCTGAGTTACTACAGGAACCAGAAAGGAGGTATAAGGTGTATACTGAGGACTTTACAGGGATAGCAAGATGCCCTGAGGAAGAGCATAGGGTGACAACCGCTCAGCTGACAGAAGTCTGGACAGAAAGTTGCTAGGGGTAAATCTAGGGCTCAAACCCAAACCCCACATTGATCCTGAGTAAAAGTGGACGGGGAGGCCTGAAAAATGGGTCAGTGGACCCTTGGGGGATGATTATTAATCCTTTAAATGCAGGTCAAATCACAGAAAATCTACTTGTTAATCACTTAATAGCTTCAAATTTCCTTTCAGTATAGGAAAGCTACATTATATATGTTACTGACTCTAACGTTGGATTACAGTGAGTAGGGTGATAAAAAGGGGAGACTTCCAGAGGAGAGAAGGAGATTCAGTTTGATGGAAAAACCTTTCGCCTTTACCCTTGAGAGTGGCAGCAAGAAAGCAGAGCAGAGCAAAGCAAAACCTAAAACCCAAAGCAATCAGACAAAAACTGATGAAATGAGCCCCCACCCCACCCCCTGTGCCAGGAGGATATCCCCTCATTTCATCAGATGATACCATGCAAATCTCCCATTATAGATAGTAACAGCAAGCTACAGCCTTTGACAAAACAGAATTATATTTTGATATTTGACCTTTAGGGGTAAGAATAAACAACAAGAAAATACATGGATACAAAGGTTTTATTAAAAGTAGAAAAAAATTAAAGAATATGGCAAAGTGGGCACAGAAAAGTTTAATCTAGGCTTTCTATAGCTACTGTTACTTAAATAAGAATGGTGATCCAATCAGTGCTGTTCAATAGAACTTTGTGTGATGATGGATATGTTCTATTCCGTGCTGTCCAATATGAACAGTCATTAGCCACACATGGCTACTGGACTCTTAAAATGTAGCTAGTGTAAGTTAGGAACTGAAAATTTAGCTGTATTTAATTTTAATTAGTTTAAATTTAAATAGCACAGCTAGATCATCAATCATTGTTTTAAGAAAAAGATTTTATGGGTATATGGTGCCAATTATCTAAAAAGAGTAAAAGATACTGATGCATTTCAGAAAGGACTTCAAAGGAAGTTTCTGAAAAAAATTTCAGGATAAGTCAGAATTAACTCTAGCGACCATCTCATTTAATACACATCCTGAACAACTGAGATTTAAAAAAGTAAGGGCCAAATTCAGTCAGAAAGGATAGAAGCATCTGCTCCAAGCAATACAGCTCAGAAAAATTAGCAAGCATCTAATATGATTGAATTTTTGAATAGTACAAGTAACTGTAAGGCAATGCTCTGAGTGTATCAGGTACAGTATATGTGTAATGTGTGAACATCTATATGTGTGCAATGTGTGTGTGTAATGTGTGAGCATCTATATGTGTGCAATGTGTGTGTGTAATGTGTGAGCATCTATGTGTGCAGTGTGTGTAATGTGTGAGCATCTATATGTGTGTAATGTGTGTATGTAATGTGTGAGCATCTATGTGTGCAATGTGTGTGTGTGATGTGTGAGCATCTATGTGTGTGCAATGTGTGTGTGTGATGTGTGAGCATCTATGTGTGTAATGTGTGTGTGATGTGTGAGCATCTATGTGTATGCAATGTGTGTGTGTAATGTGTGAGCATCTATGTGTGCAGTGTGTGTAATGTGTGAGCATCTATATGTGTGTAATGTGTGTATGTGATGTGTGAGCATCTATGTGTGCAATGTGTGTGTGTGATGTGTGAGCATCTATGTGTGTAATGTGTGTGTGATGTGTGAGCATCTATGTGTG